>NC_057804.1:325505572-325649899 GCF_018294505.1 Triticum aestivum | reverse complement strand
GGTGGTGAGGTCGAGGGCGGCAACGGTGAGGTCGAGAGCGGCGGCGGGCGGCGGCGGTGTGGTTGAGGGCGGCGGCGGGCGGCGGCGGTGAGGGCAGGCTCGGGCGGCGGCGACAGAGGAGTAGGGGATCAGGGGGGAAAGGAGGACTTAGCAAAATTTTGAGCCCGCGCGTGGTTAAGACAAACTAGCAGTAGCGCACTTTAGTAAACGCGCTATAGCTAACGTAGCAATAGCACGTTTTACATAAAAACGCTACTGATAATTCTAAGCAAGCATCAAAAATATACATTGGTCATCATTGATCTTTTTGTGTAGAATCTAAATAGTCAACATGAATCCTCATAGTACTTATATAGGCACTGGTGAAGATTCATATTGCAGCCACAAATCCTACACATATAGTTCAATGAAGACCAAGTGCTCGAGATAGTTTGAGAAGTAACATATTTAAGGTGGTAAACACCTTGTTCGCTTAGCAGTATGGGACTAATTAAACTTATTTAGGTGCAATACTTAGCAGCAGCGAGTTTTGAAGAAAAACGCTGCTACTAGGCACTTTAGAAGTAGCACATCCAGGGAAGGGCGCTACTACTATATCTAGCCTGGAGGCAACGCCGTGGCAATGATAGTAGTAGCACTTGTTTCACCTAGAGCGCTACTGCTACCGTGTTATTAGTAGCGAGCTTTCGTCAAGATCTCTACTGCTAATTAGCAGTAGCGTTTGTTTTTAAATCGCGTTGCTGCTAAGTTTCTATGTATAAGGTTTTCCCTAGTAGTGAATGAAACAACCCACCAGGTACTCCTACATGGCCTCTCATCGATACCTTTACCAAATCGTGTTCACACACTTACCTCTCGACAGAAGGACATGTCACACCATTCCAATCTATCCCAGATGAATCGGACCTGCACAACTATAAGCATAGCAGGCATAACAAGCAAACATGAATGAGTAGGCACATCATGGATCAAACAACTCCTACTCATGCTAGTGGGTTTCAACTATTTAATGTGGCAAAGACAGGTCATGCAGAGGAAAGGGGTTCAACTACCACAACAGGTAACAGTTGAATCAATGTTGTCCTAATGCAGTAAAAGAGAGCAAAAGCAAGAGAGTGGGATTGTATCAGAATGAACAAGGGGGTTTTGCTTGCCTGGCACTTCTGAAGATGATATAGCTCTTCATCGGTGTCATCGAAATCATCGTCGGAACATACGTCTACCGAGGGGGAACAACCGCCGGCAAACAAGAGGGAACACAATCATGCAACAATATGATGCATGATCATGACATGGCAATATGATCTGATTTGGCCTAATGCAGCTAATAAGGATTTAAATGGAGTTGGTTCGAGCACTAGATTCAAAATCAAACTCCATATGTGGATATTCAAATGCCATTTATTTGATTTGCACTAAACAGTAGCCAAGAGTTGTTCTAACATGCATGGAAATGGTACAGATGGATATATTGGATTTTTTTTATCGTTAGACATATATAAAATATTTTAGTTGGCATTATAGATTAATTTCTATGAATTTTTGAACTTAAACTAATTTTTGGAATTTTCAGTCCGGAAAAGGATTTACTGCGTTAGCCTGGTGTTAGTGTGACGTCAGCGATCAACTGACCCGATCCAGGTGAAACCTGACCTGCGGGGCCCACATGTTAGTGTAACAACTACCTAATAGAGTTAATTAGTGTTAGGTTAAACACTAATATAGGTTAAACACTAATATAGGTTAACACTCAAAGGGAGTCAAACCCCTGGTCAAAAGGTCAAACCCGCCGGCGTTAAGCCGCCGGGGAGGTCAGCGACGGCCAGGGGCTTCGGAAAAGCTCCACGGAGCACGGATGGATGCGCTGAAGGCAGCTCTGGGACGCTGGTGGTGCGACATGTCAGATGGTGGTGGTCTCTAGGCCTAGGGCGGCCTACAGCATTGCCAGCGATGACCGCAGTGGCCGCCGGAGCTCGGGCGAGCTCGGGGTGGGGGCTACGACGTGCAAAAGGACGAACTGAAGCTACTGTGAGGCTCTACGTGTTGCTGCGAAGCATTTGGATGCACTGGCATGACCAATTGGTCGCTGGAGCTATGTCGGTGACAAGCTCGGGCGGCGGTGGTTCCCGGTCTCGATGAACGCGACGGTTGGAGGACGGAAAAGATGCGGGAAAGAGAGGGGAAATGCGGTGGAGCTCACTGGGAGGTCGTTGACCAGCTCAGCGTGCTTGGGACGGCTCGGAGGCGACGAAACATAGCGGCGATCTCAGGTGCCCGAGGAGGAAGACGAGGGCGGAGGCAGCTCCATAGGGCGTCCAGGCTCGTGAAGTTCGGCGGAGAGGAAAAAGATGTCGATGTGGACCTTGGGGACAGGTTGAGGGAGCACGGCAACAGCGCTGAGCGCGTGGTAGGCGAGCGGCGGCTGCGGCTACGCTCAGGTTGGTGAGAGAGAGAGAGGTCCAGGGGAGGGGATGAGCATGGGGAGAGTGAGGGAGTGAGCCAGGGAGTTGTGTGGCGTCTCTAGGGAGTACTCGAGGCAAGCAGGGAGGTAGGAGCTGGCCGAGCGTGTGCCGGCATGCGTCGGCCACGCGCGCTGCCCACTAGCACGAGGAAGGCCATAGGGGGAAGGCTGCTGGGCTAGGCCGGTTCCATTGGGCCGCTAGGTAAGTTGGCCAGGGTAATGCAGGTAAGTTTCTTTCTGTTCTGGTTTCTTTTATTTATTTCCTTTTGCCACTGTTTCCAAATAAAACAATTTCAAAAACAGTGACAAAATTCCTCTGAACATTTCTATATTGCATGAATTATCCAAAGGCACATAAATTGTTTCAGTTATTTGAACATATATTTAGTGTATATTTGAATATAAATTCAAATTCAAATATAGTATTGATTTAATTTAATGCCCAAAAATAAATCCTTAGAAATGTTCCTAAATTTCAGTCTGGTATATAGCTCTTGCCAAAAATCTCAAACATTGCCGAAGGACATCTTGGAAACACAGAATGAAATTTCTAGGTTTCTTGCCCTTCTTTTATTTAAGTTTTCAAGGCTTTCAAATTTCCCCAGTTCAACTTTCAGAATTTTAGACATGATGCATGGATGCAAAGTCACTAATTACAAGCATAATTCTACGGCTTTGACACCGAGTCCTTGATCGATGCAGCCTGGTTGGCACACTCGAGGGAGCACACCATGTCATTCTCATGGCAGGTCACCGTGATGATGCCGCCGCTTCTTGGCATCTTGAGGACGTTGTAGCCGTGGTGTGTTGCCGCCATGAAGTTGGCAAGAGCTGGGTACCCGAGGATGGTATTGTACGACAGGTGATAACCAACAAGTATAGGGGATAATTGTAGCCTCTTTCGAGAAGAGTGTCGAACCAAGCGAGGAGCTAAAGGTAGAACAAATATCCTCTCATGTCCTATCTGCCACCGATACGACTCTACGCACGCTTAGTATTCGCTTTACCTAGAACAAGTATGAAACTAGAAGTACTTTGTAGGTGTTGTTGGATAGGTTTGCAAGATAATAAAGAACACATAAATAAAAAGTAGGGGCTGTTTAGATAAACAAGCAATAAAGTAAATATAACGAGTGTGGAAAAGTGGTGGTAGGAGTTGTGAAATTTTCCCTAGGAAACTGACTACTTTACCAGACCGATAATCACTATTGCAATTTTATTTGAGGGAGAGGCATAAGCTAACATACTTTCTCTTCTTGGATCATATGCACTTATGATTGGAACTCTAGCAAGCATCCGCAACTACTAAAGATCATTAAGGTAAAACCCAACCATAGCATTAAAGTATCAAGTCCCCTTTATCCCATACGCAAACAACCTACTTACTCGGTCTATGCTTCTGTCACTCACGCCACCCACCATAAGCAAATCATGAACATATTGCAAACTCTACAGCAGGAATCCCTCACGCTTGCGTGACACGGAGAGCACCATAGGACAGCACCAATAATAAAACATGCAACTCAAACCAATCATAGCAATTCATCAATCACCGATGGGACAACGGAAATCTACTCAGACATCATAGGATGGCAACACATCATTGGATAATAATATGAAGCATAAAGCACTATGTTGAAGTAGAGGGTACATCGGGTTGCGGGAGAGTGGACCGCTGGATATAGATGGGGGAAGGTGATGGATATGTTGGTGAAGATGGCGGAGGTGTTGGTGAAGATCGCGGTGATGCTGATGGCCCCCGGCAGCGCTCCGGTGCCACCGGAAGCAAGGGGGAGAGATCCCCCCCATTCTTCTTCTTCTTCCTTGACCTCCTCCCTAGACGGGAGAAGGGTTTCCCCTATGGTCCTTGGCTCCCATGGCTTGGGTGGGGCGAGAGCCCCTCCGAGATTGGATCTATCTCTCTGTCTCCCTCTGTTTCCGCGTTCTCAGATTCTGCCCTGGCACCGTTTCTTTTATATCCGGAGATCCGTAACTCCAATTGGGGTGAAACCTTCACCCAGATTTGTTTCCAAAAATTACCTTTCTTGCGGCCAAATAAGGGAATCAACCACCTTACGGGGGGGCCATGAGGGTGGGGTGCGCCCCCACCTGGAGTGGGCGGGGGCCCCTGTCTCGTGGCCACCTCGGGCACCGTCTCGCGTTCATTTTACTTCCCAAAAATCACAAATATTCCAAAATAAATCTTCGTGCATGTTTATCCCGTTTGGACTCCATTTGATACGGGGTATCTGTGAAACATAAAACATGCAACAGATAGTGTCGGCGTTCTGGGAACGGGGGTCCCTAGACTTGCCTGCCTGCGGCCTGCGGCGTGGCTCAAGTGGGGGCCCAGTGCAGCCCAGCTTCATCAGCTCAAGCTCAAGACCCTCGTGAGGGGCCAAGCCTCGCAGGGCGGACGACAGGAAGCTTCCTCAGACGCAGCCTCCTCAAGCAGGCTCGCGAGGACGCAGAAGGATCAAGGCAGGGTACCTCGCGACGAGCCCGTGACGCAAGCCACGACGATCGAGGCCAGGCGGGCGCCAGGCGAGCGCCAGCCTGTGCAGTGTCCTTGTTTCCCCTTTGGTGCAAGGGGAGCAAGCACAGGCCAAGGCATCAGGCAAAGGTTACTGTTTCGGTGCAACAAGACCAAGACCAGCAGAGCGGCAGGATGGAGGTCATCGTGGAGCCCAGGACGGCGTCATCGTCAGAGCCTTTGGCAGCTGAAGACCAACTTTAGTCAGGATACGTGTACTAGATGTTCCCCTTCAAAATGGCCAATTGTTGGCGCCCTTCCCACTCATTATTTGGGAAGAGGCCCAGGGCCTCGCTCTATAAATAGGACTAGCCACCACAGAGTAGAGGCATCAAGCATCCATCTCAAGAAGACGCATAGACTAGAGAGAGGTGACTGAATTCACCCAAGCAGTTCATAGCACCAGCTCAAGAATAGCCCCTCGCGAGGCTGTTCCCCTTTGTATTGTTCATCATTAGCCCCTGAGGCAATCCACCACACCACACACTAGAATAGGGTATTACACCACAATGGTGGCATGAACCAGTATAAATCTCGTGTCCCTTGTGTGTTCATCTTTCTTGCTTAGATCCTTGTGAGACTTTGAGACGTGAGCTGGTAGGGGAAAGATCTTCGTGCGCACCCCAGTGTTCGAACCTCAAGGGTCTGCTGGAACCCGAAATCCGACATTTGGCGCGCCAGGTAGGGGGTGCGCCGGAATCTTTCTTCCGCTGGTCGTGTGTGATCTTCCGCCAAGTCCATGGCTGACGCTCGCCGAGCCCACGCCGAGCGTCGGGCTGCTCTCGCCACCCGCGTCGCCCAGATGGCGCCCGCCGGTGGATGCCCCTGTCATTCCTCGTCGCCTGCCGCCAACGCCTCCACGGCCCGGCGGGGAACAAGCAGCAGGCCTCATCCCCGCATCCTTCGGTGCGGCGGGAAGGCCGCACCGCCACCCCGTCGCTGACTCCAGCCGGTTCGTCGTCCCACGCCCGTCGCGCCCCCACGGACACGCCGCCTGCTCCTACAGCCGATGCCGGCACTGGGGCCAGGGGGCTCCGAGCCTTGGCCCCCGCCTTGCGGCAGGTGCAGTGGTCGCTCAAGTTCAAGCCCGAGATGCCGCCGCACTACAACGGCGCGACGGATCCGCTGGTTTTCCTGCTGGCATACGAGGAGGCCGTCCTCAAGGCCGGAGGCAATGACAGGGTGATGGCCAACTGGTTTCCCATGGCCCTCACCGGCGTTCCGTGCATGTGGCTGCTCCACATACCGACGGCTTCCATGACCTCCTGGGGGAGCTGCGCGACCTCTTCGACGCCCATTATGCCGTGCCAGTACCCCCGGTCGTCGCAGCTCTCCTGGGCGGCTCACAGGCGCCACCTTCGAGCCGCCACGTCAAGCCGTTCACTCGCCAGATCGGCACCGCCTCCAAGCACCGAGAAGCCCCCCCCAGGCTGGGTGGCGCCCAAGGCCGATCTGACCTTCAACTCGGACGGTCACCCCTCCAACCCCACCGGTTCGGGTGCGCTCCTGATGTTGTGTGCCCCCACCATCTGCCAAGTGGCCGTCACCAGGACCCTTATTGATGGCGGTGCCGGCCTCAACGTGCTCTCTGTGGAGGCCTTTAGCCTCCTCCAAGTGCCCCTAGAGCGGCTTCAGCCCAGTAGGCCTTTCTTGGGTGTCGGAGTCGGTTCCACCGCCTCCTTGGGATAGATTCACCTCCCGGTGACCTTCGGCACCTACGAGAAACTTTCGCATGGAGCTGATCGACTTTGACACCGCCCCCATCAGCCTCCCCTACAACGCCATTCTCGTCTACGCGGCCTTGGCCTGGTTCATGGCAGCAACTCACTCGGCGTACAACCTCATGAAGATGCCCGGGAGCAGTGGCGTCCTTACCGTGCCAGGAGACACAAAGGATGCACTGTAGGCGCTCAAGCTTGCTTTCAAGACGGCCGCGGTGGCGCAGCCCGCCAGCACTGACGCCCTCGAGCCCAAGGGGGCTGCGCCGGCTAAGAATAAGCAGCTATTCACCCAAGACAAGGCGCAAACCAAGCAGGTACCTGTCGATGAGGACGGGACCACTAACGCCATCTTCACCATAGGTGCCAACCTCGAACTCGAGTAGGAGGAGGCCTTGGTGAAGTTCCTGCGCGCGAACAAGAAGGTGTTCGCATGGGAACCTGATCAGCTAGCGGGGGTCCCAAGGGGTGTGATTGAGCATTACCTCAACGTGTGCCCCAACGTGCGCCCCGTGAAGCAGAAGGCGAGGCGGCAGTCCATCGAGAAGCAAGCTTTTATCATCCAAGAGACCCGCAAGCTAGAGGCAGCAGGGGTTATTTGCGAGGTCCGCTACCCAGATTGGTTGGCTAACCCGGTTGTCATGCCGAAGAAGGGAGGAAAGGAACGCATGTGTGTCGACTTCACCAACCTCAACAAGGCCTGCCCACAGGATCCATTTCCGCTCCCTTGCATCGACCAGATCGTCGACTCCGCCGCTGAGTGTGACATGTTGTGCTTCCTGGATGCCTTCTCGGGCTATCACCAGATCAAGATGGCGGTAGAAGATGTGGAAAAAACGGCTTTCCTGACCCAATGCGGAGTCATTTGGGTTGCGCAACGCAAGCGCGACCTTCCAGCGGCTGATGCACATCGCCTTGGGCCGGCAGCTCGGGAGGAACGCTGAGGCATACGTAGATGACATTGTGGTGAAGTCTCGAGAGGCAAAAACCCTGATATAGGACTTGGAAGAAACCTTCGCGAGTCTCAATGAAGTGGACCTGCGGCTCAACCCGGAGAAGTGCGTGTTTGGAGTCCCCTCGGGCAAGCTCCTGGGTTTCCTCGTGTCCCACAAGGTCAAAGCAGTCGAAGACATGAGCCAGCCGAAAACCCTCAGAGAAATGTAGAAGCTCACCGGGCGTGTAACTGCGCTACGGCGCTTCATCTCCAAGCTGGGGGAACGAGCACTGCCCTTCTTCAAGCTTATGAAGAAGAAGGGCCCCTTCGAATGGACTGAAGAGGCAGACAAGGCATTCCAAGATCTCAAGAGGTACCTTACCAGCCCTCTGGTGATAATAGCTTCGCGTCCTCGGGAGCCCCTGGTGCTCTACCTTGCAGCCACCCCCTACTCCGCCAGCACAGCCCTAGTGGCGGTTAGGGAGGAGAGTTGGACCAAGGCCGCAACAGCTGTTCGGGGTGAAGCCAAGCGAAGCCAAGAAAGCCTCACAAAGACCATGACCGCAGCCAAAAAGGATCGACTGCAGCAGGGGAGCGCACCCAGAACAGAAGAGGCCTCTCCAAGCGATTAAGCGATGTGGGCCCCGTCATCTCAGGAGGCTCCCCAACCTCCGGAGGATGCAAGCAGCACCAGCACCCTCAACCTCGTCGAGCATCCCGTGTACTTCGTCAGCAGGGTGCTATGGGACGCAAGGGCGCGGTACCCCATGCCTCAAAAACTCCTCCTCGCGCTATTGGTAGCTTCATGAAAGCTACGGCACTACTTCCAAGGCCATCCCATCAAGGTCATCTCAGCATACCCCTTGGAAAGGGTACTGAGGAGCCCCAACTCAGGTGGAAGAGTCGCTGAATGGAACATCGAACTACAAGCGTTTCAGCTAGAATTCAGAACGACTAGAGTCATCAAGGGAGCCGCACTTGCAGATTTCGTGGCAGAATGGGCAGATGCACCGTGTCTCAAGGCAGGCGAGGACCGATCACTTTCCCCAGGAAGCGAGGCACCGGATGGCTGGGTCATGTACTTTGACGGGGCATTCTCCCGACATGGCGCGGGGGCCGGCGCAATGCTCATATCTCCTACTCAGGACAAGCTCTACTACGCCATACAACTCTGTTTCCAACACGGAGAAAAGGTCTCCAACAACATAGCAAAGTACGAAGGCCTGATAGCAGGCCTGAAAGCCGCAGTCGCCTTGGGGGTAAAGGGCCTCATCATCAAGGGCGATTCGCAACTCCTCGTCAACTTCTCCAACAAGATATACGAGCCGAAGGACGAGCACATGGAAGCCTACCTCATGGAGGTTCGTAGGATGGAGAAACAGTTCTGGGGGCTGGAGTTGCAGCATGTGCATCGTGGCACCAATCAAGAGGCTGATGACATCACCAAGAGGGCATCCAGGCGGCTGCCTCAGGAGCCTGGCGTCTTCGAGGAGCGACTCTTCAAGCCCTCGGTGGCGCCATCACTATCAAGCACAATGCAGCCTCGGGAGGATCTCCCTCAGCCGCCTACCTCGGGAGCCCTAGCCTGTGGCCCGGCCTCAGGGGCTCGCCTGCTCCTGGTGTTGGAGCCTCAGGAAGGATGTTGGATCGCAGAGCTCAAGAGCTACTTGACCCAAGGGACCCAGCCGGAGAAGGAGGAGGATGCGGAGCGCGTGGCGAGGCAGGCCACGGCCTACTGCATCGAGGATGGCGAGATCTACCGGAGGCGACCAAATGGCGTGTCCCTATGTTGCATTTCTAGAGAGCAAGGGAAGGAGCTGTTGGCAGACATACACGGTGGGGACTGTGGGCGTCACTCATCATCACGAACCCTCGTTGGCAAGGCGTTCCGCAGCGGATTCTACGGGCCCACAGCACTTAGTGACGCCGTTGAGCTGATGAAGGCTTGTGAGGCCTACCAATTCCACGCCAAGTAGATCCATCAGCCGGTAGGGGGTCTGCAGACTATACCCCTCTCATGGCCGTTTGCAGTTTGGGGGCTGGACATTCTAGGCCCGTTCCCTCGGGCGCCAGGGGGCTATCGCTACCTCTACGTCGTCGTGGACAAGTTCACCAAGTGGGCTGAGGTGGAAGCTATCCGCACCATCCCAGCGGGCTTCGTAGTAAAGTTCATCAAGGGCCTCGTGAGCCGATTTGGGGTGCCTAACTGCAGCATCAAAATGTACTGTGCTAACCTTGGAACGCAGATATGCTACGCTTCGGTAGCACACCCCCGGAGCAACGGCCAGGCCGAGCGAGCCAACGCGGAGGTCCTGAGGGGCCTTAAAACCAGGACCTTCAGGAAGAAGCTCGAGGCCTGCGGCAGGGGCTGGTAGGACGAGCTCCAGTCTGTGTTGTGGTCTATCCACACAACCGCGGCCAAGATGACTAGCGAGAACCCGTTCTTCCTCGTCTACGGAGCTGATGCCATCCTCCCTCACGGGGTCAGGCATCGTTCCGCATGGGTCCTGGCGTTCGACGAGGCGCAGCAGGACGCCATGCGGGGGACGGATCTCGTGCTGGGGGAGGAACGCCGTCGAGAGGCCGCGCTACGAGTGGCCAGGTATCAATAGGCGCTGCGACGGTACCACCGCCGCAACATCCGCCCCAGGACTCTCGAGGTAGGGGACCTCGTGCTCAGACGGGTCCTCTCCAAGGGGGGGTGGGGGGTTGCACAAGCTCTCTCCCATGTGGGAGGGCCCGTTCAAGGTTGTTCATGTTTCCAGGCCCGGCTCCGCGCACTTGGAGACCCAAGAAGGGGTGCCCATCCCGAACGCATGGAACATTCAACATCTCCAAATATTCTACCCCTGAGCGAGGCCCAATGCCTATGGAAAAGGCTCGGTGCCTGTGAAGAAGGCCAATGCCTGTGAAGCTGCCGCATTTCGGAAAGGCCCGGTGCCTGTGAAGAAGGCCAATGCCTGTGAAGCTGCCGCATTTTGGGAAAGGCCCGGTGCTTGTGAAGAAGGCCAATGCCTGTGAAGCTGCCGCATTCTGGGAAAGGCCCGGTGCCTGTGAAGAAGGCCAATGCCTGTGAAGCTCGCCGCCCGTGACACTCTCACGTAATAATGAGTGGGGTTGTACACGCCCCGGAGTCTCTGGAGTGCCGCCCTCGGGCCTCGGGGGCTCCCGCCCAGGCCCAGTGGTAGCACTTAGCTCCGCGCTGGTGAGAAGGCGTCGAAGGCTAGATTAGGTGCCGGACGCGGCTTTTCCATTTGCTTTCTGCAGTTGGCTTGTTCGTTCCTATTTGATGTTTTATTGGAGCTGTTGCCATCTCTAGCTTGTGACTCTTTGTCTTTCTCACTCACTTGCCTCGTTTTCTCTCGCGTGAGTCTAGCGAGGAAGGTACGCGGGCACCCTCGCGAGTGTTTTCTGCCCCGGTCGTTTGAAGCTTTCCTATCCGAGTCCTCCGCGGGAGCACCCCTCCCAGTCCGTGCCCCACGAGCGTCGCGACACGAGCACAAAATCTGGGTCGGTCGCCCCTGCAACCAAGACCAGAAGCTACCCCTCCTGACTAATCCTTGCAGGATATGAAGTGCATGGCGAGGCCTCAACCTCGGGAGGCGAAGACCGTGACAAGCCTCCCCGAGCTAAGTAGTCCCCGCACACGGGCACGCGGCATGGGAAGATAACACGGAAATAGCGGAAACAACACGATAATTAACAGCGACAGTTCAACACGCCCCGCGGGGCCCAATTCTACTTTTTTTGCGTAGGAAAGGAAGAAAGACAAAACAGGCACAACTTGCTCGGCACCAACTTGCGGCGAGGGCTCGTACTGCCTCCGGGTCTCAGCCAGATCCCTGCTCTCGCTTCACCGGGGCGCGATGGCGGACTGACCCGCTACCTTCCCCCAGGCGGGCGCGGCGGCGCGTGGGTTGGTCGCGACCACCGTTGGAGGAGCTGCTATCCGAAGGAAGTCTCCAAAGATTGGTGAGTCCCGAGCACCAACGCCCACGCGCTTGCCACCACCTTCGTCCTGATCAACGCCGGGGCTGGGCACACGGCCGCGGTCATCGTCTTCGGGGCAGCACCCAGCACGGCAGCCGTCCTCCCCGAACACCCTCACGTAGAGGGTGGCGTCGCCATCGAACCTGAAGTGTAGGGTGCACCTCCGGCTCAGGCCATGCACGCGG
Organism: Triticum aestivum; assembly: GCF_018294505.1. Taxonomy (NCBI): domain Eukaryota; kingdom Viridiplantae; phylum Streptophyta; class Magnoliopsida; order Poales; family Poaceae; genus Triticum; species Triticum aestivum. Next base: position 325,638,078 of record NC_057804.1, on the reverse strand, counting down.
GAAAATGTTTGCCAGCCGCGGGTCAAGGCCGCATCCCCGGTGACGGAGGCCTCCAGCGAAGCCCAGGAGGCCCTGCTGCATCAGCCGTCCGCCTGAAGCCAGAGACCGCCCGGAGCGCCAGCCGGAAGTTCTCCGACAAAGAAGCGGGGGAGCTGGAGCCAGGTGCTAGTCGGGTCCGCCGACCACACGACGAACTCCGGCAGAACCTCTGCCCAGCGGAAGCGTGGCTTGAGGGGTCGCGCAGCTGCGACGTGCCTCCCCCATGCAACTGGGTGCTCCTCGCCGCGCAGGGGACCGCCTCCACGACTAGGGTAAGCCACTATGTGGCCCGCAGGATGCTTGCGAGGGCGGCCCCGGCTACGCTTGGTCGGAGGAGAGTCAGGCCCCTCCTGATGAGCCTTTCTCTTCTCCGCGGCCGAGAACCTCTTCGGTGGGGCCATGGGAATGGCGAGCAACCAAGATGGGGAGAAAGGAGTAGCAAGAAGGAATAAACTGAAGGGGCTCACGCCATTCCGTACCTATAGTTGGAGAAGGCCAACCGCCGGCCTCCGCGATCGCAGGTAATCATGACCCATTTTTTGCATGCAGGGACTTGTCAAGTCGTGCGGTTGCCGAGGCATCGTGGGGAAGCAGAGACGCCCACGTCCGATCAATCACCACATGGCACCCAAGGCCGCAGGCTATTGGGGCCCGCGGCACTTCGCACTTGCCCCTTTGCTTCTCTGCTAAGCCAAGTTCGGGCGCACCCTGGGCCTGGGGGTTACTGTCAGCGTTCTAGGAACGGGGGTCCCTAGACTTGCCTGCCAGCGGCGTGGCTCAAGTGGGGGCCCAGTGCAGCCCGGCTTCATCAGCTCAAGCTCAAGACCCTCGTGAGGGGCCAAGCCTCGCAGGGCGGACGACAGGAAGCTTCCTCATAAGCAGCCTCCTCAGGCAGGCTCGCGAGGAGGCGGAGAGATCAAGGTAGGGTACCTTGCGAGGAGCCTGTGACGCAAGCCACGACGATCGAGGCCAGGCGGGCGCCGGACTGTGAAGTGTCCTTGTTTCCCCTTTGGTGCAAGGGGGCAAGCATAGGCCAAGGCATCAGGCAAAGGTTACCGTTTCGGTGCAACAAGACCAAGACCAGCAGAGCGCCATGGTGGAGGTCATCGTGGAGCCCAGGACGGCATCATCGTCAGAGCCTTTGGCAGCCGAAGACCAACTTTAGTCAGGATAAGTGTACTAGATGTTCCCCTTCAAAATGGCCAATTGTTGGCGCCCTTCCCGCTCATTATTTGGGAAGAGGCCCAGGGCCTCGCTCTATAAATAGGACTAGCTACAACAGAGTAGAGGCATCGAGCATCCATCTCAAGAAGACGCATAGACTAGAGAGAGGCGACTGAACTCACCCAAGCAGTTCATCGCACCAGCTCAAGAACAGCCCCTCGCGAGGCTGTTCTCCCTTTGTATTGTTCATCATTAGCCCCTGAGGCAATCCACCACAACACACACAGGAGTAGGGTATTACACCACAATGGTGGCCTGAACCAGTATAAATCTCGTGTCCCTTGTGTGTTCATCTTTCTTTCTTAGATCCTTGTGAGACTTCGAGACGTGAGCTGGTAGGGGAAAGATCTTCGTGCACACCCCAGTGTTCAAATCTCAAGGGTCTGTCGGAACTCGAAATCCGACAGACAGGAACTGGCACTGGGCACTGGATCAATATGTTAGTCCCAAAAAATAGTATAAAAAGTTTCCAAAAGTATATGAAAGTTGTAGAATATTGGCATGGAACAATCAAAAATTATAGATACGACGGAGATGTATTAGCATCCCCAAGCTTAATTCCTGCTCGTCCTCGAGTACGTAAATGATAAAAAAGATAATTTTTGATGTGGAATGCTACCTGGCATAATCTTGATCATATATCTAATCATGGCATGAATATTAAGATACGAGTGATTCAAAGCAATAGTCTATCATTTGACATAAAAACAATAATACTTCGAGCGTACCAATAAAGCAATCATGTCTTTTCAAAACAACATGGCCAAAGAAATTTATCCCTACAAAATCATATAGTCTGGCTGTTACTCTATCTTCATCACACAAAGTATTTAATCATGCACAACCCCGATGACAAGCCAAGCAATTGTTTCATACTTTAGTAATCTCAAACTTTTTCAACTTCCACGCAATACATGAGCGTGAGCCATGGACATAGCACTATATGTGGAAGAATGGTGGTTGTGGAGAAGACAAAATAGGAGAAGATAGTCTCACATCAACTAGGCATATCAACGGGATATGGAGATGCCCATCAATAGATACCAATGTGAGTGAGTAGGGATTGCCATGCAACGGATGCACTAAGAGCTATAAGTGTATGAAAGCTCAAACTGAAACTAAGTGGGTGTGCATCCAACTTGCTTGCTCATGAAGACCTCGGGCATTTGAGGAAGCCCATCATCGGAATATACAAGCCAAGTTCTTTAATGAAAATTCCCACTAGTATATGAAAGTGAAATCATAGGAGACTCTCTCCGTGAAGAACATGGTGCTACTCTGAAGCACAAGTGTGGTAAAAGGATAGTAACATTGCCCCTTCTCTCTTTTTCTCTCATTTTTTTATTTTCTCTTTTTTTTAATAGGCTTCTTTGGCCTCTCTCTTTTTTTAGGCTTCGTTGTCCTCTCCCTTTTTTATTAATTCCGGAGTCTCATCCCGACTTGTGGGGGAATCATAGTCTCCATCATCCTTTCCACACTTGGGCAATGCTCTAATAATGATGATCATCACACTTTTATTTACTTACAACTCAATATTACAACTCGATATCTAGAACAAAGATATGACTCTATATGAATGCCTCCGGCAGTGTACCGGGATGTGCAATGATCTAGCATAGCAATGACATCAAAACGGACAAGCCATGAAAACATCATGCTAGCTATCTTACGATCATGCAAAGCAATATGACAATGAATGCTCAAGTCATGTGGATGATGACGATGGAAGTTGCATGGCAATATATCTTGGAATGGCTATGTAAATGCCATGATAGGTAGGTATGGTGGCTGTTTTGAGGAAGGTATATGGTGGGTGTATGGTACCAGCGAAAGTTGCGCGACACAAGAGAGGCTAGCAATGGTGGAAGGGTGAGAGTGCATATAATCCATGGACTCAACATTATTCATAAAGAACTCACATACTTATTGCAAAAATCTACAACCATTGAAAACAAAGTACTACGCGCATGCTCCTAGGGGGATAGATTTGTAGGAAAAGACCATCGCTCGTCCCCGACCGCCACTCATAAGGAAGACAGTCAATAAATAAAATTGTGCTCCAACTTCATCACAAAGCGGTTCACCATAGGTGCATTGCTTCGGGAATCACAAGCCTCAACACAATTATTTCTACTAATCCACAATCACTCACTAGCATGACTCTAATATCACCACCTTTATATCGCAAAACTATTGCAAGGAATCAAACATATCATATTCAACTATCTGCAAGTTTCTGTAGGATTTTATGACTAACCATGTGGATGACCAATTCCTGTCATCTCTCTAAATAGATATAAGTGAAGCAAGAGAGTTTAATTCTTTCTATAAAATATATGCCCACGCTGTAACAAATATAACTGAAGCAAAAGAGCATTTTACAAATGGCGTTTTTCTATGTGAAGAGAAACAGGCAATCCAAACTTCAAATGATATAAGTGAAGCACATGAAGCATCCTATAAAGCCCTACTCAAAAGATTTAAGTGAAATGCAAGGAGCATTCTATAAAACAACCAAGGACTATCTCACACCAGCATGGTGCATAAAATAAAAGTGAAAACTAAATACAAAAGACGCTCCAAGAATTGCACATATTGCATGAACGAAACGAATACGAAAACATGCCGATACTTGTTGAAGAAAGAGGGGATGCCTTCCGGGGCATCCCCAAGCTTAGACGCTTGAGTCTCCTTGAATATTTACTCTTGGGGTTCCTCGGGCATCCCCAAGCTTGAGCTCTTGCCTCTCTTTCTTTTCCTCATATCGAGACCTCCTCGATCAAACACTTCATCCACACAAAACTTCAACAGAAAACTCGGTAAGATTCGTTAGTATAATAAAGCAAATCACCACTCTAAGTACTGTTGTAAACCAATTCATATTTTGTTTTTGCATTGTATTCTACTGTAATATATCTTTTCCATGGCTTAATCCACTGATATAAATTGATAGTTTCAGCAAAACAAGCAATGCATCAAAAACAGAACCTGTCAAAAACGGAACTGTCTGTAGCAATCTGAACATTCACGATACTTCTGGTACCCCAAAAATTCTACCAAAACTAGGCAAAATAAAAAATTTGTATAGCAATACAGTACAAAAATAATCAGAACCATTTGTCGTTCTAGTTAAAAATGTAAAATCTCGCACTACAGCCAAAGTTTCTGTCCTGCACCGTACAAACCAACAAGCATTGTAAACATCCTAAAGGCAAACCTTGGCACATTATTTTTATAATACAATGGAATTATACAAAGGGATAATTATTTTTATTGAAAATTTTCTGTAATCAAGATTCACAAAGTTTTCGTGAGCATGAACAAACTTCAAGGCTAGCTCCCACTTCAACAATGCTTGTCTTTCTCACTTTCACTTTCCTTTTTGAAAAGGTTTTAGGTTCCCCTCTTTATTTTTTGTTTTTTAACTATATAAAAGCACTCAACAGAAATAAATGACTCTCTAAAACTTCCGGGTTGTCTCCCTGGCAGCGCTTTCTTTAAAGCCATTAAGCTAGGCATATAGTGCTCAAGTAATGGATCCACCCGGGTCCCAAGGTATATCAAAGCCAATTTTAACTAACAATGATTTGTAATTTAGTAGTGAGCACAAAGTAACATATATCATGCAGCAACGAAGTCTAACTCTCTTCCTATGCATCGGCATGTCATAAAAGAACAATTCATGCACACCAAGTAAAGGCCAATGCATAGTATAAGCAGTTTCTTGCAATTCTATCGTGTTGGAAACATAAAGAGGCGGGGATGTAGTTCCTCTCTCATAATAATTGCAAGTAGGAGCAGCAAGCACATGCATATTATATTCATCAAAATCATCATGTGCAACGGTAAAAGGCAACCCATCAATATAATCCTTAATAAGCACAAACTTCTCCGATATAGTGTAGTTTGAAGAATTCAAAAAGATAATAGGACTATCATGCGTGGGTGCAATAGTAACAATTTCATGTTTAACATAAGGAACTATAGCAAGTTCATCTCCATAATCATAATTCATATTGGCATCTTGGCCACAATCATAGCAAGCATCATCAAAAAGGGGTATTTCAAGAGAATCAACGGGATCATAACAATCATCATAGCAATCATCCTTCAGTAAGCACGAAGGGGAATTAAAAAATGTATCAGTTGAAGAGTTACTCTCATTAGAAAGTGGTCACGGGTAGCTAATCCAATCTTCCTCCTTTTGTTCTTCGCTCTCCTCATCATCTTTTTCATCCAATGAGCTCACAGTTTCATCAATTTCTTCTTCCATAGACTCCTGGAAAATATTAGTCTCTTCTTGGACAGCAGAGACTTTCTCAATAAATGCATCAATATTGTAATTGCATTCAGTATTCTTATAACAATATTTAAGTATAGCAAAATTTTCAGGTCTGTAAACCGAATCATCAAAATCGTCAAACGCTTTAAACAGAGATTCAATCTCATAAGCACCCATAAAAGCAACAAATTCTTCTATTTGTTCCACATCATAGTAATCATATACACCATTAGCATAAGAAGCTAAGGTTTTATTATCGTTGAATTTGCATGAAAAGGGAAGGTGTGGAGCCTTCATCCTAGAGCAACAAGTATAATCATGTATCAAGCATACTTGACAAGCATACCAATGCAACATAGAAATTTGATCCATTAATAGTTTCCCTTTTTGTGTCAAGCGATAATCCCTAAAGTATTCACGTTGATCCAACGTGTCTCCCATAACAAAGTTGAATGGGGTTTTCTCAGGATTATCAAAGTAGTACGTAATTTCTATCACATAACGAGCATCGAGGGTTTTAGGAGGTTCCCCATCTCCATGAGTACCAAGTACACCTAATTTTTTTGGTATTTCGTGTTCCATATCCATAACTAAAGATAGAGAACAACTTAGAACAGGAAATAAAAATTACTTAGTGATAAAGAAAAGAAGCACACACGAGAATATTCACCCCATGCTATGACTCCCCGGCAACGGCGCCAGAAAAAGGTCTTGATAATCCACAAGTATAGGGGATAATTGTAGCCTCTTTCGATAAGAGTGTCGAACCCAACGAGGAGCTAATGGTAGAACAAATATCCTCTCAAGTCCTATCTACCACTGATACGACTCTATGCACGCTTAGTGTTTGCTTTACCTAGAACAAGTATGAAACTAGAAGTACTTTGTAGGTGTTGTTGGATAGGTTTGCAAGATAATAAAGAAGACGTAAATAAAAAGTAGGGGCTGTTTAGATAAAGAAGCAATAAAGTAAATATTGCGAGTGTGGAAAAGTGGTGGTAGGAGTTGTGAAATTGTCCCTAGGCAACTGACTACTTTACTAGACTGGTAATCACTATTGCAATTTTATTTGAGGGAGAGGCATAAGCTAACATAATTTCTCTTCTTGGATCATATGCACTTATGATTGGAACTCTATCAAGCATCTGCAAGTACTAAAGATCATTAAGGTAAAACCCAACCATAGCATTAAAGTATCAAGTCCCCTTTATCCTATACGCAAACAACCTACTTACTCGGGTCTGTGCTTCTGTCACTCACGCCACCCACCATAAGCAAATCATGAACATATTGCAAACCCTACAGCGGGAATCCCTCACGCTTGAGCGACACGGAGAGCACCATAGGAGAGCACCAATAATAAAACATGCAACTCAAACGAATCATAGCAATTCATCAATCACCGATAGGACAACGGAAATCTACTCAGACATCATAGGATGGCAACACATCATTGGATAATCATATGAAGCATAAAGCACCATGTTCAAGTAGAGGGTACAGCGGGTTGCAGGAGAGTGGACCGCTGGATATAGATGGGGGAAGGTGATGGAGATGTTGGTGAAGATGGCGGAGGTGTTGGTGAAGATCACGGTGATGATGATGGCCCCCAAAAGCGCTCCGGCGCCACCGGAAGCAAGGGGGAGAGAGCCCCTCTTCTTCTTCTTCTTCCTTGACCTCCTCCTTAGTTGGGAGAAGGGTTTCCCCTCTGTTCCTTGGCTCCCATGGCTTGGGAGGAGCAAGAGCCCCTCCGAGATTGGATCTATCTCAATGTCTCTCTCTGTTTCCGCGTTCTCAGATTCTGCCCTGGCACCGTTTCTTTTATATCCGGAGGTCCGTAACTCCGATTGGGGTGAAACCTTCGCCCAGATCTTTTTCCAAAAATTAGCTTTCTTGCGGTAAAAGAAGGGCATCAACCGCCTTACGAGGGGCCCACGAGGGTGGGGGCGCCCACGTGGAGTGGGCGTGGGCCCCTGTCTCATGGGCACCTCGGGCACCGTCTCACGTTGATTTTACTTCCCAAAAATCACAAATATTCCAAAATAGTTCTCCGTACGTTTTTATCCCGTTTGGACTCTGTTTGATATGGGGTTTCTGCGAAACATAAAACATGCAACTGACAGGAACTGACACTGGGCACTGGATCAATATGTTAGTCCCAAAAAATAGTATAAAAAGTTGCCAAAAGTATATGAAAGTTGTAGAATATTGGCATGGCATAATCAAAAATTATAGATACAACAGAGACGTATCAGCAGGCGAATGTGAGCGACGTCGAATGTCACACCCTAGCTAGTCATGCATTAGAGTGTTGCATCATGTTTACTCTTTCATCAGAAACTTGAAATGGGGATTTGTGAAACCCTCAGAATCATTTTGAAAATGACCCAAATAAAAATTTCTCCAAAAGGGTCCAAGAAAATGCTCATGTTTCTCTCTGAAAATATTGGACAGAGATAAAAACCAAACCAATATTTTAAGAGCTCATAGGTATTTATTTTGGGCATTTGGAATTAATGCATAACTATTTGCATTGGAAATATATTAGTTATATATATTAATATATGTCCAAAAATTATGCCACCTGTTGGGGAGCTCTGGAATAATATGTCTAGATCCTGCAAAAATTGGCATAAGGTAATAAAATGATTTAATATTTTATTTAAATCAAAACAAATGACAGAAATTAGAAAACAAAAATAAATAAAAGAAGGAGAAGCTTACCTGGGGCTCCTCCCTGTGCAGCCCAGCAGTAGCTGGCCGGCCCAGCCAGCAGGCGGCCCAGCCGCCTCCTCCTCTGTCGTCTTCGTCCTCGACAAAGGGAGGGGAGTGTGCCTGGCGCGCGCGCGCGCCACCGCGCCACGCCACCAGCTCGCCTGCCTGCCTGCCTCTCCCCTCCTCGTCTGGATGCCCTGGAACGATGCCACGCCCCCCCCCCGTACTCTCTCACTCTCCCCCGGTTCTTCCTCTCCTCTCCCTCGCTCTCTCTCTCCCGTGTCCGAACGCACCCATCGCCGCCGTTCGCCATAGCAGCCGCCACCGGCCTCCCCTCGCCTTCCCGACTCGCGCAGGAGCTCCGCCCCCTCACCCTGAAGCTCTCCGTCAAGCCACAAGACACCAGACGCCCTGTGGAGCCGCCGTCGCCATCGTCCTCCTCCTCGAGCTCCGACCACCATCGCCGTCGATTCGCCGTCTCCAGTGCGTCCCCGAGCCCGCTTCGACGCCCGCTGCAACCGCGGTGAGCTCCGCCACCGTTTCCCTCTCTTCTCCCCCTCGTTCCCGCACCGTAACTCCGTTTCCCACCACGGCCGAACCTCCGCCGTCGCCGAGCACGCCGTCGACGCAGCTCCGGTGACCATTTGGTCACCCCGGCGAGTCCAACAAGTTCGTAATGCCCCGTAGAGCATCCCTAGCGCCTTGCCTCGCCCGCCTTCGAGCTTCAACCACGTTTCCATGCACGACCGAACCCCGGCGGCCGCAGCCGAGCTCACCGCCGTCGACTCCGGCCACCCCAGGCCCAGCCACGGCCACCGCCCGACGCGCCATCGAGCTAGCTTTCCAACGCACCTAGCCGCACGCCGTTTGGAGCACCACAGAGGAAACCCGGGGCACATGTACGCCGCGGACCTCGCCGACGACTAACCGCCGGCGAGTTTGACTTGTTCGACCTGAGGTTTGACCCCCCCCCCAGAGTCACTGACGCGTGGGCCCCGTCGGCCAGGTGGTTAGCTTAGTGCTAATCACTGTTAATTAACCCCCTGACACTGACCAGTGGGCCCCAGCACCACTAACTCTTAATTAAGATTAAACTAACCCCTGCTAAACCCCCCTGTCACTGACGTGTGGACCCCACACGTCAGGTTTGACCCTAGCCAACCGCAGTTGACCACTGACGTCGTGCTGACGTCATGCTGGCGCAATATATATATTTCTGGATTTAAATTAAATCAGGAAATTCCAGAATATAATTTAAACTTCAAAAATTCATAACTTTTATTCTGTAACTCCAAATCAGACAAATTATATATGAAAAATGATCAGAAAAATCCAATCTATCCATCTCTACTATTTTCATGCATGATCAAACAAGTTAAATTGATGTTTAAAGCAGAACAAGGAAAAGCATTTTAAAAGGCCATGTCTGAGTTTGAAATTTGAATCTTTGACTCAAATTGGTTCAAACCCTTCTGGTTTTAGTTGCATTAGCCCAACACACTCATATTGCCATGTTTCATGCATGCATCATATTGTTGCACATTGTTTGGTGATGGTTGTGTATCGGTGTCCTTTGCGACAGGATCTGCCTCCGAGGAGTATCGTGATTACCCTAACGAAGAACCGTATCAGTGCATCGAACCATCAGGCAAGCAACCAACCATTTGATCATATTGATACAATCCCATGTTCTCGCTCCTTCTCTCTTTTACTGCATTAAGACAACGCGAGTCAAACTGCTGTGTGCTATGGTAGTTGAACCCTTTTCCTCTGCATAACCTGTCATTGCCACAGTAACTAGATGAAACCCACTAGCATGTGTAGGAGTTGATTGAGCCATATGTATGTGTTGTTCCTACCTTGCTATGCCTGCTATGCTTAGAGTCGGGTCAGGTCTGGTTCATCTGGGTGATGGGCTAGAGTGAAATGATTATGTCGGTAATGAGAGTGGTGTGGTGAACACGATTTGGTAAAGGTATCGATGAGAGGCCATGTAGGAGTACATGGTGGGTTGTTTCATTGAAGCCGACCTTAAGCACTGAGATCTGTATGTGTGATTTAAGAATCAGCTACTACCATGCATTGGGCCCGAAACCAATGGACCCTCTCGGCTTCTTATTCACCCTAGTTCTCCGTCCAGGAGTTGCAAGTAGTTTCTGGTGTTTGTAGCCTACTGGAGGCCGTGGACAGCGCTGACCGTAGGGGTGGGCTGTGATGCGGTAGGTACGTGGCCGGGTGTACCGAATACCCGTTAGGTATCTCGGGAACCCTGTTCACATCGTTCGGGGCCGTATGGGAAACCTCGGCCGGACTCCCTGCGGATGGAACCTGAATAGGCGATAAACCTGGACTGGAGGCTTAGGTGATTAGGTAGGTCGTGGCCGACACCCACGTTGGGCTTCCGCTTGAAGGTTGCCGAGTACATGTCGTGTAAACGACGGTAAGTGGTGAGAGCGTGTATGAAGAAGTACACCCCTGCAGGGTTAACATGATCTATTCGAATAGCCGCGTCCGCGGTAAAGGACTACTTGGTTGCCTATACAGTTCATAGACAAGTAAATGGAAACTACTAAAAGCCTCAAGATAAGTGTGAGTGCCGAGGATGGCTCTTCCGTAGGAAGACGGAGGCGGATCCTCGGTAGTGTATTGAAGTGGTGAGTAGTGGACTCGTGTGCGCAAAACCATTTCAAGTTGAAGTATCGTAGGATAGTCTAGCCAAGAGTCAAAGCTGGCTTGCTGCAATAACTCCACCAACCCTTCTTGATAATATGCATGTATGTAGGATCTGATGTAAGTCTTGCTGAGTACCTTTGTACTCATGTTGCTATAATTTACATTTTTTCAGAAGACGCTGCAACCCCTTCTGATGGGTTCTATGTAGACGTTGACATCAACGAGTAGGCTAAAGGCCCAGGTGGTGACCCTGAGCTTGTGAAGGACCACGTAGTATAGCTAGGCTTTCCAAGCCTCTTTTATTTTACTAGTTGTCTGTACTCAGACAAGTTACTTCCGCTGCTGGTTTGTATGACTGTATGACTTGAATGCTGGGTCGTGAGACCCGTACCTTTGTGTATGTTATGTATGGCTCCCTGAGCCTTAAATAAAGTACTTGTGTCGTAGAGTCATGTTGTGATGCTTCGTTGTATTTGCACATATCGAGCATATTTGTGTGTATGATTGAAATGCTTGGTATGTGTGGGATCTGACTATCTAGTTGTTTATCTTTAGTAGCCTCTCTTACCGGGAAATGTCTCCTAGTGTTACCGCTGAGCCATGGTAGCTTGCTACTGCTCTGGAACACTTAGGCTGGCCGGCATGTGTCCTTCTTCGTTCCTGTGTCTGTCCCTTCGGGGAAATGTCACGCATTGAGTACCGGAGTCCTGTTAGCCCGCTACAGCCCGGTTTACCGGAGTCCTGCTAGCCCAGTGCTACAGCCCGGACCCACTTGCTGATGACCGACACGTTCGAAGCTGGGTCATGGATGCCTGTCCCTGTAAGTCTGTGCCACTTTGGGTTTACGACTAGTCATGTCAGCCCGGGCTCCTTATCATATGGATGCTAGCGACACTATCATATACGTGAGCCAAAAGGCGCAAACGGTCCCGGGCAAAGGTAAGGCGACACCCGTGGGGATACCGTGCGTGAGGCCGCAAAGTGATATGAGGTGTTACCGGCTAGATCAATGTGACATCGAGTCGGGGTCCTGACAGCGTTGGCATCAGAGCCGGACTGCCTGTAGGTTCTCCAAGCCAAACTGGTCGATGTTGAGTCTAGAAATTCTTTAGTTATATGTAGGGGAATTGTTTGTGGGTTGGAACGTAAGGCTCTTTTTACTCCTTTATCTTATGACATTCTGATCTGAGTCAGTCTATTCTTCCACCGGGGGTTAAGGAATTAGGATCTATTCTCTCTATCAGGATCACGTGTTACTAATCAGTAGTACCTTATAAGTTTGATGGATACAAGCCTAGTTCAGTTCTTCTACCACATTATGTTGCTAGGATGGACTCAGAACTTGATATGATGATGTTGAGTGTGTATGAAATTCTTTGTCAAATGTCTCAAAATCCTTCTTGAGCATTTACAGCTGTTATGCTGCCGAAATTTTGCTAGAAATTCTAATGCCTTTGCATTATGATTGTGCTTTCAGATGGCCACTCGCGACCTCAATCAAGTGGTTCGCCTGACTCGATGCCTAGATGTACCCGGCCATACTGCCATGTTGGTCAGGGTAATGACTGAGGCTGGATACCGCTGGTATCCTGAGTACACGGTCGAAGAGCAATTCGGGACTTTAATCAAAGCCAGTATCTCTGCACTGTCAGGATATTTCCATCTTATCCTGGATCCACCGAGCCCCTTCACTGCTCCTATGGACTCGGGGTTACTATTGAGATGGCTGTGCAGGACGCCGCCTACTCTATGATGACCATCATGCGAGTCAGGTCTGGTCTATTTCGGGACTCTGATTTCCGGTATATGCCAGGATCACTTCCGGGAGCACAAGGGTATCTCCAGGCTATCTATGCTGACCCCACCCAGGAGGATTCACGGACTCGCACCACTGCTGAGATGCTCGAGGATAAGGACCGTGAAAATCGGGCCTTGAGGTTAGAGCTCTTCAATACCCGTGCTGACCACTGGGCCACATTGACTCGGTTCGCACCGGCGGTGCAAGCTGGATATTCGGATATGCGCGATCTCTATCCTGTGAGATCTGCTCTGCCAGACGTGATGGGTTGGCGTGATGTAGGAGGCATCACCCCACCTCGCGGTCCCCGCAGGCCACCGTCTGTTGGTCCAAGACCTCATCCTAGCCCCTATGGTCCACAAGCTCCGCGAGATCGTCTGTTTCCGGATGATCATGTTGAGCTTCCAGGCTATGGAGGTGACTTCTACGAGGACTACTACGGATCGGTCTGAGTTAGTGGTAGTATCACTAGTTCGCACTAGCTGTGTCGTCTATCGTCCCGCGTGACTCGTGGGATATGACCTAGTTTGTACTCTTTCCGGAGGTGTAGAAAAATAATGTATAGGAGCTTGGGATGCCTCCGATGAGATGTAATCCTCTTTTCACCGTAATAGTACTTTGTTTGGTCTTGTACTAAACCCTGTATGGTGTGTATGACGATGGAATAAAGAAGCAGTTTCTGTATTTACCATGTCATACGGATGATCATCTTGCATTTCGAGTTATTCCTTACATTTTATATCCTATGTCGGAATTTTATCATCCTGACTAAATCATTGTCTTGTTTACCTAGGATGGTCAACACGCGCACTAACCCTGCTCCTCAAGAGCAGGCCGAAGGCAGTGAAGTCAGGGATGCAAATCTGCCTCATCCTCCTTCCCTAGCCGAGGTTATGATGGAAGCTGAGAGAAACAAGCGGGAGACCAACCGTTTGTTGGAGCGTATTGAACAGAACACGGCACACCATCAGAGGACTAACGTGGTGTCACTCAGTGATTTTATCAAATTACATCCACCCACGTTCCACCACTCCGTCGAGCCTCTCGACGCTGATGACTGGCTTCGCAGTATCTCTCACAAACTGCGTTCCGCGCTGGTAGCGGAGGCTGACAAGGTCACCTTTGCTGCATATCATCTTGAAGGCCCCGCCAGTCTATGGTGGGAGAATTATGGAGCTATGCGCCCAGCGGGCCATGTCACTACTTGGGCTGAATTCAGCGAGGCTTTCCGTGAACATCACATTCCGGAGGGTCTCATGGACCGTAAACGTGAGGAATTTTGCAGTTTCACTCAGGGCCGACTCTCTGTGGATGCTTACAGCAGGGAGTTTGGTAACCTCGCACGATATGCCACTGAGGAAGTTTCTACCGATGCCAAGAAGCAAGCAAGGTTCCGCAAGGGACTTAGTCCTGAGCTTCGCCGTGACCTCCGTCTGCATGAGTGCACATCTTTTCAGAAACTTGTCAACAAAGCCATCAGTGCTGAAACTGGTCAGACTGACTATGACGCAACACGCAAGCATGGCCGTGACATGGGTTCCTCATCCGGTGCTGGTCCTCAGAAGCGCCGCGTGTGGGTGCCCAACACCGCCCTGCCACCCAGGTTCACACCGAGGCCATCTTTCCAGGCGCCTCGCCCTGTTCAACAGTCTGCACCGGCCAAGCCTTATGGGGGTCCAACCAACAATGCTCCTCCACGTACCAGTTCCGTGACTTGTTTCAAGTGTGGGGAATCTGGCCACTATATGCGTGAGTGTCCCCAGACCAACCCCAACCAGTCTGCTAAAGCTGTTGGCCGTGGCAAGCCGACAGGGAAAGTGTTCCACGCCAAGCCGGCCACCGCCTCACGTGGCCATGTCAACTGTATCTCTGCCGAAGAAGCTCAAGAGGATCCCAACGTCGTTCTCGGTACGCTTCTTGTTAATTGCCACCCGGCATCTGTTCTTTTCGATACAGGAGCCTCCCATTCATTTATATCTGAAAACTATGCTCGTTTGCATAACACCGCATTCTGTGACATGCCATCCACTATGGAAATTTCTACTCCTGGTTCTAGATGGCAGACCTCTAGGGTAAGTTATGGAAATGAAATCCAAGTCGACAGACTTGTTTTCCTTGCATCGTTGATAGCCCTTAAATTTTCAGATATTAATATCATTTTGGGTATGGACTGGATGTCAGCTCATCATGCCAAAATTGATTGCTTCTCTAGGACTGTTCAACTCACTCACCCTTCGGGCAAGATAGTCAATGTCTTAACCCGATAGCCAAGCGACAATTATATTCTCTTAACGCCAGCCCTTTGCCAGACCTTGAGGACGTTCCGGTAGTCCGTGACTTCCCGGATGTCTTCCCAGAGGAATTGCCAGGTGTTCCACCTGACAGGGATGTTGAGTTCGTAATAGACCTCATTCCAGGAACCGTTCCGATTGCTAGAAGACCTTATAAGATGGCACCACTAGAACTAGCCGAGCTTAAGAAACAACTCGATGAGTCCTTGAAAAAGGGTTTCATCCGCCCTAGTTCATCTCCGTGGGCTTGCCCCGTCCTATTCGTCAAGAAGAAGGATGGTACGGACCGGATGGTTGTAGATTACCGACCTGTCAATTTGGTCACAATCAAGAACAAATATCCGCTTCCCAGGATCAACGACCTGTATGATCAGCTCGCTGGATCCTCAGTCTTCTCCAAGATGGATTTGAGGTTGGGCTACCATCAAATCAAAATCAGAAACGGGGACATTCCTAAAACGGCCTTTGTTACTCGTTATGGCCAATACGAGTACACCGTCATGTCCTTCGGTTTAACCAACGCTCCAGCCACCTTTTCTCGGTTAATGAACTCAATCTTCATGGAGTATTTGGATAAATTCGTCGTGGTTTACCTCGATGATATACTCATCTACTCCAAGAACGAGGAAGAACATGCCGAACATCTAAGGCTAGTGTTGAAGAAACTTCGAGAGCATCGCCTTTATGCCAAATTTTCTAAATGTGAATTCTGGTTGTCAGAAGTGACCTATCTGGGTCATGTAATATCTGGTAAAGGTATTGCTGTTAACCCTGAGCGAGTTCAAGCCGTCCTTAATTGGACTCCACCTGAATCGGTCAAGCAAGTTCGGAGTTTTCTGGGCTTAGCGAGCTATTGTCGTCGCTTTGTCGAGAACTTCTCCAAGGTTGCTAAACCTCTAACCGAACTCCTCAAGAAAGATAAGAAGTTCGAATGGACTCCACAATGTGAGCACAGCTTTCAGGAACTGAAAAGACGCCTGACCTCTGCTCCCGTACTGGTACCGCCAGACTTCTCCAAGGACTTTGTTATCTACTGCGACGCCTCGCGACAAGGACTAGGTTGCATTCTCATGCAAGATCGACACGTAATTGCCTACGCTTCACGGCAATTGCACCCACATGAGGAGAATTATCCTACTCATGATCTAGAGCTTGCAGCCGTAGTCTATGCACTCAAGACCTGGCGACATTACCTCCTCGGTAACCGTTGCGAAATATTCACTGATCACCAAAGTCTGAAGTACATTTTCACCCAACCGGATTTGAATCTCAGGCAAAGACGTTGGGTTGAGTTGATCACAGACTTCGACTTAGGAATAACCTACACCCCAGGGAAAGCCAACGTCATGGCTGATGCGCTAAGTCGTAAATCTTATTGTAACAACCTGATGTTACAACAAAGTCAACCGCTTCTCCATGAGGAATTTCGGAAGCTTAACCTTCACATTGTTCCTCAAGGTTTTCTTTCCACCTTGGTGGCAAAACCTACCCTTACGGATCAGATTATCAAAGCACAGAAGGTAGATCCGGGAATTTCCCGCATCAAGAGAAACATCCAGAAAGGAATTGCGAATTGCTTCTCCATTAATGATCAAGGGGTCGTATACTTCGGGAATCGACTAGTGGTTCCCAAAGTGCGAAACCTGAGGCGATTGATCCTTAAGGAAGCTCATGAATCTCCTCTCTCCATTCATCCCGGTAGTACTAAGATGTATCAGGACCTACGCCAGAGGTTCTGGTGGACTAGGATGAAGAGAGAAATTGCTCAGTATATTGCTAATTGCGACGTCTGTCGCCGTGTAAAAGCAGAGCATCAACGGCCTGCTGGCACCCTTCAACCCTTAGCTATTCCTGAATGGAAATGGGATAAAATTGGTATGGATTTCATTACCGGTTTTCCCAGGACCAAGAGAGGGAATAATGCTATCTTCGTCATTGTCGATCGTCTTTCCAAAGTAGCCCATTTCCTACCTGTTCGTGAGAGTATAACCGCTAGTCAGCTGGCAGACTTATACATCTCCCGTATAGTGTCTCTCCATGGTGTTCCTTTGGAAATTAACTCGGATCGAGGAAGTCTTTTCACCTCTCGATTTTGGGAAAGCTTCCAAAATGCTATGGGGACCCGTCTCTCCTTTAGCACCGCCTTCCACCCTCAGTCGAGTGGTCAAGTGGAACGCGTCAACCAGATTCTAGAAGACATGCTTCGAGCCTCTGTTATCTCATTCGGAATGGACTGGGAGAAGTGCCTTCCATTTGCCGAATTCGCTTACAACAACAGCTATCAATCTAGCTTGGGTAAAGCCCCTTTTGAAGTTCTCTATGGACGACGGTGTCGAACACCCCTTAACTGGTCAGAGACCGGGGAAAGACAATTCTTTGGCCCGGATATGATTCAGGAAGCAGAAGAACAAGTTCGTATCGTTCGTGAAAAGTTGAAAACAGCCCAATCTCGTCAAAAGAGTCAATATGACCGAAAACATAAGGCTATGACTTTCGAGGTTGACGAGAAGGCTTATCTTCGGGTCACCCCTCTGAAGGGAACCCATCGTTTCGGTATCAAAGGCAAATTGGCTCCTCGTTACATTGGACCTTTTCGCATTCTCGCCAAACGAGGAGAAGTTGCCTACCAGTTGGAACTACCTCCGCACCTCTCCAGAGTCCACGATGTCTTCCACGTTTCTCAACTCAGGCGTTGCTTCTCGGATCCTATCCGTGGAGTGGACCACGAAACGCTTGATCTCCAAGATAATCTTACATATCGAGAGTACCCCATTCGTATCCTCGATCAGGCCGAACGTACCACCCGACGTCATAATATCAAGTTTCTCAAAGTACAATGGTCGCACCATTCTGAGGATGAAGCAACTTGGGAAAGGGAGGATCGTCTTCGACTCGAGTATCCCGCCTTCTTCCCGGAGGAACCCAAATCTCGGGACGAGATTCTTTTGAGTGGGGGTGAGTTGTCACACCCTAGCTAGTCATGCATTAGAGTGTTGCATCATGTTTACTCTTTCATCAGAAACTTGAAATGGGGATTTGTGAAACCCTCAGAATCATTTTGAAAATGACCCAAATAAAAATTTCTCCAAAAGGGTCCAAGAAAATGCTCATGTTGCTCTCTGAAAATATTGGACAGAGATAAAAATCAAACCAATATTTTTAAGAGCTCATAGGTATTTATTTTGGGCATTTGGAATTAATGCATAACTATTTGCATTGGAAATATATTAGTTATATATATTAATATATGTCCAAAAATTATGCCACCTGTTGGGGAGCTCTGGAATAATATATCTAGCTCCTGCAAAAATTGGCATAAGGTAATAAAATGATTTAATATTTTATTTAAATCAAAACAAATGACAGAAATTAGAAAACAAAAATAAATAAAGAAGGAGAAGCTTACCTGGGGCTCCTCCCTGTGCAGCCCAGCAGTAGCTGGCCGGCCCAGCCAGCAGGCGGCCCAGCCCGCCTCCTCCTCTGTCGTCTTCGTCCTCGACAGAGGGAGGGGAGTGTGCCCGGCGCGCGCGCGCGCCACCGCGCCACGCCACCAGCTCGCCTGCCTGCCTGCCTCTCCCCTCCTCGTCTGGATGCCCTGGAACGACGCCACGCCCCCCCCCCCGTACTCTCTCACTCTCCCCCGGTTCTTCCTCTCCTCTCCCTCGCTCTCTCTCTCCCGTGTCCGAACGCACCCATCGCCGCCGTTCGCCATAGCCGCCGCCACCGGCCTCCCCTCGCCTTCCCGACTCGCGCAGGAGCTCCGCCCCCTCGCCCTGAAGCTCTCCGTCAAGCCACAAGACGCCGGACGCCCTGTGGAGCCGCCGTCGCCATCGTCTTCCTCCTCGGGCTCCGACCACCATCGCCGTCGATTCGCCGTCTCCAGTGCGTCCCCGAGCCCGCTTCGACGCCCGCTGCAACCGCGGTGAGCTCCGCCACCGTTTCCCTCTCTTCTCCCCCTCGTTCCCGCGCCGTAACTCCGTTTCCCACCACGGCCGAACCTCCGCCGTCGCCGAGCTCGCCGTCGACGCAGCTCCGGTGACCATTTGGTCACCCCGGCGAGTCCAACAAGTTCGTAAGGCCCCGTAGAGCATCCCTAGCGCCTTGCCTCGCTCGCCTTCGAGCTCCAACCACGTTTCCGTGCACGACCGAACCCCGGCGGCCGCAGCCGAGCTCGCCGCCGTCGACTCCGGCCACCCCAGGCCCAGCCACGGCCACCGCCCGACGCGCCATCGAGCTAGCTTTCCAACGCACCTAGCCGCACGCCGTTTGGAGCACCACAGAGGAAACCCGGGGCACATGTACGCCGCGGACCTCGCCGGCGACTAACCGCCGGCGGGTTTGACTTGTTCGACCTGGGGTTTGACCCCCCCAGAGTCACTGACGCGTGGGCCCCGTCGGCCAGGTGGTTAGCTTAGTGCTAATCACTGTTAATTAACCCCCCTGACACTGACCAGTGGGCCCCAGCGCCACTAACTCTTAATTAGGATTAAACTAACCTCTGTTAAACCCCCCTGTCACTGACGTGTGGACCCCACACGTCAGGTTTGACCCCAGCCAGCCGCAGTTGACCGCTGACGTCGTGCTGACGTCATGCTGGCGCAATATATATATTTCTGGATTTAAATTAAATCAGGAAATTCCAGAATATAATTTAAACTTCAAAAATTCATAACTTTTATTCTGTAACTCCAAATCAGACAAATTATATATGAAAAATGATCAGAAAAATCCAATCTATCCATCTGTACTATTTTCATGCATGATCAAACAAGTTAATTGATGTTTAAAGCAGAACAAGGAAAAGCACTTTAAAAGGCCATGTTGAGTTTGAAATTTGAATCTTTGATTCAAATTGGTTCAAACCCTTCTGGTTTTAGTTGCATTAGCCCAACACACTCATATTGCCATGTTTCATGCATGCATCATATTGTTGCACATTGTTTGGTGATGGTTGTGTATCGGTGTCCTTTGCGACAGGTTCTGCCTCCGAGGAGTACCGTGATTACCCTAACGAAGAACCGTATCAGTGCATCGAACCATCAGGCAAGCAACCAACCATTTGATCATATCGATACAATCCCATGTTCTCGCTCCTGCTCTCTTTTACTGCATTAAGACAACGCGATTCAAACTGCTGTGTGCTACGGTAGTTGAACCCATTTCCTCTGCATAACCTGTCATTGCCACAGTAACTAGATGAAACCCACTAGCATGTGTAGGAGTTGATTGAGCCATATGTATGTGTTGTTCCTACCTTGCTATGCCTGCTATGCTTAGAGTCGGGTCAGGTCTGGTTCATCTGGGTGATGGGCTAGAGTGAAATGATTATGTCGGTAATGAGAGTGGTGTGGTGAACACGATTTGGTAAAGGTATCGATGAGAGGCCATGTAGGAGTACATGGTGGGTTGTTTCATTGAAGCCGACCTTAAGCACTGAGATCTGTATGTGTGATTTAAGAATCAGCTACTACCATGCATTGGGCCCGAAACCAATGGACCCTCTCGGCTTCTTATTCACCCTAGTTCTCCGTCCAGGAGTTGCAAGTAGTTTCTGGTGTTTGTAGCCTACTGGAGGCCGTGGACAGTGCTGACCGTAGGGGTGGGCTGTGATGCGGTAGGTACGTGGCCGGGTGTACCGAATACCCGTTAGGTATCTCGGGAACCCTGTTCACATCGTTCGGGGCCATATGGGAAACCTCGGCCGGACTCCTTGCGGATGGAACCTGAATAGGCGATAAACCTGGACTGGAGGCTTAGGTGATTAGGTAGGTCGTGGCCGACACCCACATTGGGCTTCCGCTTGAAGGTTGCCGAGTACATGTCGTGTAAACGACGGTAAGTGGTGAGAGCGTGTATGAAGAAGTACACCCCTACAGGGTTAACATGATCTATTCGAATAGCCGCATCCGCGGTAAAGGACTACTTGGTTGCCTATACAGTTCATAGACAAGTAAATGGAAACTACTAAAAGCCTCAAGATAAGTGTGAGTGCCGAGGATGGCTCTTCCGTAGGAAGACGGAGGCGGATCCTCGGTAGTGTATTGAAGTGGTGAGTAGTGGACTCGTGTGCGCAAAACCATTTCAAGTTGAAGTATCGTAGGATAGTCTAGCCAAGAGTCAAAGCTGGCTTGCTGCAATAACTCCACCAACCCTTCTTGATAATATGCATGTATGTAGGATCTGATGTAAGTCTTGCTGAGTACCTTTGTACTCATGTTGCTATAATTTACATTTTTTTACAGAAGACGCTGCAACCCCTTCTGATGGGTTCTATGTAGACGTTGACATCAACGAGTAGGATAAAGGCCCAGGTGGTGACCCTGAGCTTGTGAAGGACCATGTAGTATAGCTAGGCTTTCCAAGCCTCTTTTATTTTACTAGTTGTCTGTACTCAGACAAGTTACTTCCGCTGCTGGTTTGTATGACTGTATGACTTGAATGCTGGGTCGCGAGACCCGTACCTTTGTGTATGTTATGTATGGCTCCCTGAGCCTTAAATAAAGTACTTGTGTCGTAGAGTCATGTTGTGATGCTTCGTTGTATTTTCACATATCGAGCATATTGTGTGTATGATTGAAATGCTTGGTATGTGTGGGATCTGACTATCTAGTTGTTTATCTTTAGTAGCCTCTCTTACCGGGAAATGTCTCCTAGTGTTACCGCTGAGCCATGGTAGCTTGCTACTGCTCTGGAACACTTAGGCTGGCCGGCATGTGTCCTTCTTTGTTCCTGTGTCTGTCCCTTCAGGGAAATGTCACGCATTGAGTACCGGAGTCCTGTTAGCCCGCTACAGCCCGGTTTACCGGAGTCCTGCTAGCCCAGTGCTACAGCCCGGACCCACTTGCTGATGACCGACACGTTCGAAGCCGGGTCATGGATGCCTGTCCCTGTAAGTCTGTGCCACTTCGGGTTTAAGACTAGTCATGTCAGCCCGGGCTCCTTATCATATGGATGCTAGCGACACTATCATATACGTGAGCCAAAAGGCGCAAACGGTCCCGGGCAAAGGTAAGGCGACACCCGTGGGAATACCGTGCGTGAGGCCGCAAAGTGATATGAGGTGTTACCGGCTAGATCAATGTGACATCGACTCGGGGTCCTGACATCGAAGTCGATGAGCTCGGTGCGGTAGTTGTTGCGCTTGCCGAAGGTGGCGGGGAGGCAAATCTGCCCGATTGGGTGCGTGGAGCCGTCGCTCACCCCTGAGAATGGCTTGGTGGGCTGAAGCTGGTCGTATGGCACCTGGAGCGTGTCGAATGTCTCGACGGAGAGAACATTGAGCCTAGTGCCGCCATCGATGAGTGTCTTGGTGACAAGAATGTTGCTGATGATAGCCGAGGAGCGCATAGGGAGCACGCCTGAGGTGGCCGCGCACTTGAGCTGGTCCGAAGAATCGAAGGTAATGGCGTACTTGGACCACCCGAGCGGACGCGATGCCTCGAGCTTGGGGAGGGCCACATTCACCTCACGAGCGAACTGCTTGAAGATGCGATGGGAGGCCGGGGCCTGTGCACCCCCAGGATGCAGGTGATAGCATGAGGCTCCTGGAAGCCCCGAGCCCCATTATCTTGGTAGTGGTCGTCATTTCTTCTTGGTGGCGGTGGCAGCGGAGGGAGGCCAGTGTTGCCCTGAGGATGGTCCTCGCGAGTCTGGTCCTGCCAACAGTCTTCACGAGGCTGATCACGCCAGCCCTAACGAGGGCCATGATTGTCCTAGCAGCCTCCGCCGTGGCCTCCTTCATAGCCGTAGCCATGGTCATTACGCTCGAGGCATTAACCGGGGCAGCCATCGCAGATAGCCCTCAGCTCTTGGCAGTCATTGGTGTTGTGGCTGTGTACGTTGTGGAAGACGCAGAACGGGCGGTTGCCCTTGGAGGACTCAGGATGATCACAACCACGCTTCATGCCGGGCTCGACCGCGAGCACCGTCGGGCCCTTGCGCTTCATGTCCTTCGCATTGGCCTTCTTGTCTTTAGGATCGCTTTGGGGAGCTCGAGGAGCAAGAGGCAACCTTCCTCCGCCCTCGCGCACCGGTTTGCCATGTTGAACATCTTCAGAGCCGAGCATAGGTCCTCATGTATGGTGAGCTCCTCCTTCATCTTGACATCTCGTACGCCATCGGTGAATGTTGAGATGATGGCCTTGTTCGACACCTTGGGGATCTTGAGTCAAACGTTGGTGAAGCGCTAGATGTACTTATGCAAGGTCTCTCCTCGTTGTTGCTTGATGCGCCGCAAGTCGCTGGCTATAGGAGCATAGTCACGGGTGCCTTGGAAGTTGGCGATGAAGCGCTCGCAGCTCGTCCCAGGAGGATATCGACCCCACCGGGAGGTTTAGGAGCCACGAGAACGCGCCGTCCTTGAGGGCCATGGGGAACCAGTTCGCCATGACCTTCTCATCACCACTTGCTGCCTCGATGCTCAGCTCGTAGAGCTAAATGAACTCGGCCGGGTTGGGGGTTCCGTCGTAGCGCGGAGGTAGATCCGGCTTGAACTTGCCAGGCCAGACAACGTGGCGAAGCTCCGGGTTGAAGGCTCGGCATCCTGCCATGGCCACGGGGGCTCGCCTCGGAGGGGGAGCTAGGTCTTGACGCCCGCGTGCAACCACCTCAGGTTACACGCGGTCTTGGCGCGGAGGTGTAGGAGGAGCTGGGAGCGCACACGCCTCTCCCTGAGGCTGCTACACGACCTGGCAACTTTCTTCATCACGCGTGGGCGCCCTGTGCGGCTGGTCGCATTGGGGGGGGGGGGTCGCGCCTTCGCTCGGGGATGACGTCTTGCTAGAGAGGAGGAGGCACGCCCTAAGCTACGTCGCCTGCTACCTCTTGAGCACTGCGTTGGATTTCCCCGAAGAGGAGAGGATGATGCAGTAAAGTAGCATAAGTATTTCCCTCAGTTTTTGAGAACCAAGGTATCAATCCAGTAGGAGACCAAGCACAAGTCCCTCGTACCTACACAAAACGATAGCAACTTGCAACCAACGTTGTCAATCCCTTCACGGTCACTTACGAGAGTGAGATCTGATAGAGATAATATTTTTGGTAATTTTGATAGATAGATGCAAAGTAAAAATAAAAGGTAAAGTAAAAACAAAGCAAGTAAATAAAATGATGTAGATTGATATGATGAGAATAGACCCGGGGGCCATAGGTTTCACTAGTGGCTTCTCTCAAGAGCATAAGTATTCTATGGTGGGTGAACAAATTACTGTTGAGCAATTGACAGAATTGAGCATAGTTATGAGTATATCTAGGCAATGATCATGTATATAGGCATCACATCCAAAACAAGTAGATCGAAACGATTCTGCATCTATTACTATTACTCCAGTCATCGACCGCTATCCAGCATGCATCTAGAGTATTAAGTAATAATAGAGTAACACCGTAAGCAAGATGACATGATGTAGAGGGATAAATTCATGCAATATGATAAAAAAACATCTTGTTATCCTCGATAGCAACAATACAATACGTTCCTTGCAACTCTTTCTATCACTGAGTGAGGACACCGCAAGATTGAACCCAAATCTAAGCACTTCTCCCATTGCAAAAACTACCAATCTAGTTGGCCAAACCAAAAAGATAATTCGAAGAGACTTGCAAAGATAACTCAATCATACATAAAAGAATTCAGAGAAGAATCAAATATTTTCCATAGATAATACTGGATCATAAACCCACAATTCATCGGCCTCAACAAACACACCGCAAAAAGAATATTACAACGAATAGATCTCCACGAGAGAGGGGGAGAACATTGTATGGAGATCCAAAAAGAGAGAAGAAGCCATCTAGCTACTAGCTATGGACCCGAAGGTCTGAAGTAAACTACTCACACTTCATCGGAGGGGCTATGGTGATGATGTATAGGCCCTCCGTGGTGGATGCCCCCTCCGGCGGAGCTCCGGAACAGGCCCCAATATGGGATCTCGTGGATACAGAAGGTGGCGGCAGTGGAATTAGGTTTTTGGCTCCTGTTCTGATCGTTCGGGGGTACGTAGGTATATATTGGAGGAAGGAGTACGTCGGTGGAGCTCCGAGGGTCCCACGAGGTAGGGGGGCGCACCCGGGGGGCGCGCCCTCCACCCTCGTGACCTCCTCGGGCATTGCTTGGAGTAGGGTCCAAGTCTCCTGGGTCACGTTCGATTGGAAAATCACGATCCCGAAGGTTCCATTCCATTTGGACTCCGTTTGATATTCTGTTTCTTTGAAATACTAAAAAAGGCAAAAAAACAGCAATTCTGGGCTGGGCCTCCGGTTAATAGGTTAGTCCCAAAAGTAATATAAAAGTGGAAAATAAAGCCCAATATAGTCCAAAACAGTAGATAAAGTAGCATGGAGCAATCAAAAATTATAGATACGTTGGAGACGAATCATCGCCCGCCTGGGGCTGCGAGGGAGGCAGCGAGCGGGACAGCGCCAGAGCCTCTCCAGCAGCTTGAGGAGCTCGGCGATGTGGTCCAGCCAGTCCTCGTAGAGGTAATCGTCCCGACGGTAGCGCAAAAGCTCACGCCATGAGCAGCATGATGTCTACTATGCAACCTTCTTCTTGTAGACGTCATTGGCCTCCAAGTGCAGAGGTTTGTAGGACAGTACCAAATTTCCCTCAAGTAGATGAACTAAGGTTTATCAATCTGTGGAAGGCGTAGGATGAAGATGGTCTCTCTCAAATAACCCTGCAACCAAATAACAAAGAGTCTCTTGTGTCCCCAACACACCCAATACAATGGTAAATTGTATGGGTGCACTAGTTTGGCGAAGCGATGGTGATACAAGTGCAATATGGCTGGTAGATATAGGTTTTTGTAATCTGAAATTATAAAAACAGCAAGGTAACTAGTAACAAAAGTGAGCGAGAACAGTAGTGTAATGCTTCGAAACAAGGCCTAGGGTTCATACTTTCACTAGTGCAAGTTCTCTCAACAATGATAACATATAACAATCCCTCAACGTGCAACAAATAGTCACTCCAAAGTTACTAATAGCGGAGAACAAACAAAGAAATTATTGTAGGGTACGAAACCACCTCAAAGTTATTGTTTCCAATCAATCTATTGGGGTATTCCTATAAGTGTCACAAACATCCCTAGAGCTCATAGTAAAATAACACCTTCAGGCACACATCAACCAAAACACTAATGTCACCTAGATACTCCAATGTGACCTCAAGTATCCGCAGGTTTGGTTATACGATATGCATCACACATTCTCAGATTCATCTATTCAAACCAACACAAAGAACTTCAAAGAGTGCCCCAAAGTTTCTACCGGAGAGTCAAGACGAAAATGTGTGCCAACCCGCATAAGTTCACAAGGTCATTGAACCCACAAGTTGATCACCAAAACATACATCAAGTGGATCACGTGAATATCCCATTGTCACCATAGATAAGCACATGCAAGACATACATCAAGTGTTCTCAAATCCTAAAAGACTCAATCGGATAAGATAACTTCAAAGGGAAAACTCAATCCATTACAAAAAGGTAAAGGGGGAAAACATCATATGATCCAACTATAATAGCAAAGCTCGCGATAAAACAAGATTGTGCCAAATCAAGAACACGAGAGAGTGAGAGAGAGAGATATCAAACAAATATCTACTGGTACATACCCTCAGCTCCGAGGGTGAACTACTCCCTTCTTGTCATGGAGAGTGCCGGGATGATGAAGATGGCCACTGGTGATGATTCCCCCCTTCGGCAGGGTGCCGAAACAGGGTCCCGATTGGTTTTTGGTGGCTACGGAGGCTTGCCGCGGCGGAACTCCTGATCTAGGTTTCTTTACGGGGGTTTCTATATTTATAGGAATTTTTGGCGTCGGTTTCACGTCAGGGGGTCCCCGAGTCAGCCACGAGGTACGGGGCACGCCCTCCACCCTCGTGGTTAACTCGGGATTCTTCTGGCCCAACTCTTTTGCTTCGGGGGCTTCTTCTGGTCCATAAAAAATCACTGTGAATTTTTAGCTCGTTTGGACTCCGTTTGATATTCATTTTCTGTAAAACTCAAAAGCAAGGAAAAAACAGAAACTGGCACTGGGCTCTAGGTTAATAGGTTAGTCCCAAAAATCATATAAAATAGCATATAAATGCATCCAAGATGGATAATATAATAGCAGGGAACAATCAAAAATTATAGATACGTTGGAGACGTATCACAATGCCGATTGTGCGGTCGCCGGCCGCGACGGCCGTGGGAGGACGAAACTGTGGCTGGGGTCAGTGATGGAGTGGTGGTGCGGCCGTCGCGTCGCACAGAGGGTGTCAACGATGAATCCTGCCACTCGTGGGCTGCAGGGCCAGTGGTAGCGTTGGCCACGGGCGACGGGGAGCGACAAGGAGCACCTTTGCCCGCGGGCGCTATCTGGGCGACGCGCGCACCGAGGGCTGCCCGATGCTCGGCACGAAGTCGATGGGCTTCTGCCATGGGGATAGCGGAGCATGGGTGAAATAGCTGGCAGAAGAGAGGCTTCGACACGCCCCCGACCCAGCACGCCAAATGTTGGATTCCGGGCTCCGCAAACCCAAGAGAGGTTTGAACTCAGGGGCGTGTGCGAAGAACTCAACCTCTCATGCCTCTCGATCCGCTACTCTCATGGCCTAGCTCAATGAACATGACAGAGAAAGACACAACAGTTTACCCAGGTTCGGGACACCTTGCGGTGTAACACCCTACTCCTGCTTTGTAGTGGATTGGCCTCGCGGGGGGCGAGGATGAACTAGTACAAGTAGACGAAGAGCCTTAGGAGGCGTGTTCTTGTGATGAGCTCTTGGTGGTTTGATGGGCTGATCATCAGAGGAGTCGATCGACCAACCCCTCTCTATGGTGGTGGCTAGGCTCTATTTATAGTGGTCTTGGTCCTCTTCCTCTAAAACTTAGGAGGGAAGGGATCCCACAACGACCAAATTTGAAGGAGAACAAGAGGCATCTAATCCTGACGAAGGTGGTCTTCGCCTGCAAAGCCTCTGAGCGAGATGTCGTGGTGGGCTCGGCGATGACATCCATCCTGCCATTCTAGCGGTCTTGGTCTTATTGCACGCAAATGGAAACCTTTGGCTGATTCCTTATGACTCCACACCTGCGCTTGCTTCCTTTTCACCAAAGAGGAAACTTGTTGCACTGCGCCTGCTGGCACGCGCCTGGCCTTGGTCGTCATGGCTGATGTCATTCCAGCATCGTGAGGCCGAGTCTTGCATAGAATATCCACTCCGCTGAGGAGGCCGCCTAAGGAGGCCGCTCCCTTGGGAGGTCTTGATATAACCCGCCTCGTGAGGCTTGGCCCCTCGCGAGGGTCTTGTCTTGTCGTAGTCGAAGTTGCGCCGTACTAGGCCGTCAATGAAGCCATGTCATGGGCCGCAGGCAGGCAAGTCTAGGTACGCTGGTTCCCAAAACGCCGACAGAAGCTCAATGGAATTGCTGAAGTGCAATGATGGTCTTTGGAGTAGGCAATGTGGAAGTGGAGGTGGTTGGTTATGCAAGTAGGAGTTGAACTCACCATCCCTAAGTAGCCGAAACACCTTAGGAGACACAAACCACAACTCAAACAATCTCAAACAAAATTGGGTTAAATTGGGGCGGTGGAAGTGTATGGTGGGCAAGGTTATGCAGAAGGAATGGTTGTGATGATTGAAGAAGTAACTATCCCTAATTATCCGAAACACCTTAGGAGACTCAAATCACAACTGAAGCAACCACAAATGTAACGGGGATCAAAATGGGTTAAGTTGCGGAAAGCGATGGTGGTAATGCGGGTGATATGGTGGAGGACCTAGGCAAAGATGCCAAAGTTCCAAAAATTTGATGGACTCAAATGATGATGGAAGTATTTTTGTGGGATGGGGGATGTCAATAGATTCAAAATGAGCTAAAGAACATCGTAAACGGAGTTGAGATGAATTAGTTAGGGCCGAAACAAGATTATAGCCGTGTCAGTTTCAGGGGTAGGCAGACATCCGGGAGCAGGTCCGGATGATCCGAGTAGGTGTATAGGGGATCAATCGTAGTCCTTTTTATAAGTAAGAGTGTCGAACCCAACAAGGAGCAAAAGGAAATGAAAAGTGGTTTTCAGCAAGGTAATCTCTACATGCACTGAAATTGTCGGTAACGAGTAGTTTTTAGCAAGGTAATTTGGAACGAGCAAGTAACGGTAACAATAAATAAAGTGCAGCAAGGTAGCCTAATCCTTTTGTGGCAAAGGACATGGCAAAACGGTATCTTAAAATAGGCAAAGCATTCTTGAGGGTACAGAGAATTTCATCTAGTCACTTTCATCATGTTGGTTTGATTCATGTTCGCTACTTTGATAATTTGATATGTGGGTGGGTTGGTGCTTAGGTGTTGTTCTCAGTTGAACAATACTCCTACTTATGATTAACCCCCTCCGAGAGGGAAGTTCCCCCGTAGGAATCGCTCCGTCGAAGGGGAAAAGTGCTCCTACCCAAGTTCCGCCTCGAGATGGCGGCGCTCCATCCCGAAAGTCCTCTCCCTATTTTTTCTAGGTCAAAATGACTTATATACCAAAAGAGGGGCACCGGAGGTGGGCCGAGGAGGCCAGAACCCACCAGAGTGTGCCTGGGGTGCTCAAGTGGGTTGTGCCAACCTGGTGGGCCTCCTTCAGTAGTTATTTGCTCCAGTATTTTTCTTTTATTCCAAAACAATTCTCCATAAATTTTCAGCTCATTTGGAGATTTGAAGGATAGGTAACTCTGACGTAGCTTTTTCAGGTCCAAAATTCCAGCTGCCAGTATTCTCCCTCTTCGTATAAACCAAGCATATTATGAGAGAAAAGGCATTAGAATTACCCCAAAAAACATTATTATGCATAAAACATAGTAAATAACAATAGGTAAACATGATGCAAAATGGACGTATCAACTCCCCCATGCTTAGACCTCGCTTGCCCTCAAGCGAAAAACCGAAATCAAAAAACATGTCCACATGCTTAGAGAGAGAGAGAGAGGTGTCGATAAAAACAAAATACGAACATAGAAGCATCATGCAAATTATTATAATCGCAACAAACTTTATCATAGAACTTTTACCACATAAGTTTTATCATAAACTTCTCATGAACAAGTAACAATTCATCACAACATCAAAGTATAAAGCATAAACTCTATTAAAAACCAATAAACTATGTTCTCATTCAACTTTGCAACTACAATTCATCATCTTTTCAGGAAGGGTCACATATCGGAGCCTTTTGACAAGTCCACATAGTCAACCATCATATAATCTTCTCTGATTGCTAACACTCACCGCATACCCATGAGCAAAAAGTTTCAACCAGATAAGTAGGAAGACATGGGCTTATAGTTTTGCCACCCAACGTATTCACCTCAAGGGTGATGTTAACAATAATAACTCATGCTCACTCATATCCAACTGGATATATGTGCCTAGATCTTTCCTCACAACAACCTGCTTGCAAAAGAGAAAATAAAAAGGAATAGGGAAGAATACTTCCACTCTTGCATAAAAGTAAATACATAAAAGTAAGATAGGCCCTTTGCATAGGGAAGTAGAGGTTGTCATGCACTTTTAGGTTTCTATGCTCAATCTCTTAGTGCAAAAGAACGACACGTTGTATTGCCCCTTATGATAACAACCTTTATTATGCAGTCTGTCACATTTATTATTTTGCCATCACAAATTCGTACAACGCTTGATTTTATCTTACACTAAATGATCCAACACATTTATAAGCAATTTTTATTGCCTTATTGCACCAATGACAACTTACTTGAAGGAACATACACAATCCATAGGTAGGTATGGTGGACTACCAAAACAAGATTTAGGTTTAAGGGTTTTTGGATGCACAAGTAGTAGACTTAGTGCGGAATTTTTGGCTAACAAAGATAGGGGAAAGCACCACATGTTAAAGGATCTACGGCAATATAACTTCTATGTGAATATGAACAAACATAAATCATTATGTTGTCTTTCTTGTCCAACGTCAAAAATTTTGGCATATAATATTTTGATGGGGGCTCACAATCATAAAAGATGTCCAAGATAGTGTATGTGCATGTGAATCTTCTCTTCCCTTATTAATTATTTCATGATCTTTTCCTTATGGGGGCTACATTTGTCAATCTCCAATAAAATTTACCACTTATATTTTTCCATATGTGATGTCATTACTTAGCATAAGATTATCATATGATCTTTTCATTATTCTTTTTCTTTATTTTGGTTGAAACAAAAAAGGTAAAGAAAGCAAAACTCGAACTAAACTTTATTATATATCTCGCACATGATTACAAACATAAATTGATCACTAAGAAAAACACTCAGAAAGGATCGAACTAAACTTTTATTCAACCAATTCAAAAGATAACTAAAGATCAAACTAAGATAAATAAGGGCAAAAGAGGTGGTGTGATACGATATCGGGGCACCTCCCCCAAGCTTGGCACAATCCAAGGGGAGTGCCCATACCCGATACTCAACTCTCCTTTGGTGGTGAAGAGGGTGATGGTGGTGGTGGTGATGAGGTCATGTTCCCCATTATATTCATGAGTAGCTCCCTCAAGCACTGAATCTCTCGAAGGGCTCGATGAAGTAGTTCAATGTTTTTCTCCACTTCAGCCATAATGTGTTTATTCTCCTGGCACCAAGAGTTCGTGTCTGCATCACTTTCTCTTGGACGAGGTATGTCCCAATTGGACAGCAGGTGCACACGAGGAGTATTCTGGAATCCATAATTGCGAGTCAAATTGTAAAAAATTGTTTCGATGTAAGCTGTTTAAAGGCCTCATTGAAGGGGGTTCTTCTTGCACTTTAGGGATTTCTTGACTGCTCATTATTCTCATGGCCTGATGAGGTTTAGGATGAGTGGAGATGCCAGCGAGGGTGCCTCTCTCGGAGGCTGGAGGGTGAACTCCAAGCAAGTTCCCCTCACCTTCCTCCATGGCAACGTCCTCAATTCCCTATCCCTCTAGCTCCTCCTATAGCAACCATGCATCGTCTTCCTCGTTGTTGGAGGAGGGAGAAGATATGATGCCTGGCTTCATAGGTCTAACAAAAAATAGCAAGAAAAGAGAATATAATATTTCTCCGTGATACGGTGGTCAATACATTTGGGGGGTATATAAAGATTTTTTATCGTGGGAAACAAGCAAACGAGAGAAAAATGGAGGTCGGAAGGTACCCGAGGTGGGCACAACCCACCTGGGTGCCAGGCAAGCCAGGCGTGCCCTGGTGTCTTGTGCCCTCCTTGATTGCCTTCTAGGTTGTTTATTATTTTCCTATTTTTTGTAATATTCCAAAAATGACAAAAAAGAAATTGCAGATTTTTTGGAGTCCGTTTACTTACCATATCACGTACCTCCTTTTATTCACGATTCTGGAGTGTTCCAGAAGGTTTCTTTTATGTGTTCCTCCAGTGTCATAGTTTGGATAATATTGGTTTCAACATTAATAGGCGTACCTGAGATATAGTGCTTGATTCTTTGCCCATTGACAACCTTCGGGTTAGTATCTTCGGCATTATTTATTTTGATATCTCTAGAGCGATAAACCTCTTCGATAATATATGGTCCTTCCCATTTGGAGAGAATTTTTCCTGCAAAGAATCTGAAATGAGAGTTGTACAAAACAACATATTCTCCAACTTTGAACTCCCCCTTTTGCATTCTTTTATCATGTCGTATTTTAACTTTTTCTTTAAATAGTTTGGCATTTTCGTAAGCTTGGGTTCTCCATTCATCTAGTGAGATACTATAAAATAACCTCCTTTCACCGGCAAGTTTGAAATCATAGTTGAGTTCTTTAATTGCCCAATATGCTTTATGTTCTAACTCAAGAGGCAAATGACAAGCCTTTCCATAAACCATTTTATAAGGAGACATACCCATAGGATTTTTATATGTTGTTCTGTAAGCCTAAAGTGCATCATCTAATTTCTTAGACCAATTCTTTTGGGAACTGTTGATAGTCTTTTGTAATATCAGTTTTATCTCTCTATTGCTAATTTCAAATTGACCACTAGATTTGGGATGATAGGGTGATGCAATTCTATGGATAACATCATATTTAGCAACCATTTTATGGAAAGCACCATGAATAAAGTGTGAACAACCACCAGCCATTAAGTATCTAGGGACTCCAAACATTGGGAAAATGACTTATTTAAGCATTTTAATAGAGGTGTTGTGATCAGCACCTCTAGTTGGAATAGCTTCTACCCACTTAGTAACATAATCAAGAGCAACCAAAATATGAGTATACCCATTAGAGGAAGGAAAAGGTCTCATGTAATCAAAAACCGAAACATCAAATGGTTCAATAGCAAGTGAATAATTCATAGGCATATCCTGACGCTTACCGATATTACCAATTCTTTGGCATTCATCACAAGATAAAACAAACTTACATGAATCCTTGAATAGAGTAGGCCAGTAAAAACCAGATTGCCATACCTTTTGAGCAGTTCTATTTCCCGCATGATGTCCTCCATAAGCTTCGGAGTGACATTTACGTAGGATTTGTTCCGGTTCATGCTCAGGTACACAACGTCTAATAATACAATCTACCCCTTCTTTATAGAGGTGTGGGTCATCCCAAAGGTAATGTCTTAAATCATAGAATAATTTTTTATTTTGCTAGTATGTGAAACTAGGTGGTATATATTTAGCAATAATGTAATTAGCATAGTATGCATACCAAGGTGTATTATGAGAGACATTTATTGCAGTTTGTCGTTCATCAGGAAAGCTATCATCAATAGTTAGTGGTCATCAAGAACATTTTCAAACCTTGAAAACTTATCAGCTACGGGGTTCTCAACTCCTTTTCTATCAGTAGTAATATGTAAATCAAATTCTGGTAGCAAGAGAACCCACCTAATGAGTCAAGATTTAGCATCTTTCTTTCCATAAGATATTTTATAGCGGCATGATCCGTGTGTATAGTTACTTTAGAATCAACAATATAAGATCTATATTTATCACAAGCAAACAAACTGCTATTTTTTCAGTAGTAGCATAATTTCGTTGAGCATTGTCTACAGTTTTAATAACATAATTGATAATATTTAATTTATTATCGACTCTTTGTCCTAGAAAAGCACCATCATCATAATCTCTTGCATCACACATAATTTCAAAAGGCAAGTTCTAGTTAGGTTGTTGTACTATAGGTGCAGAAGTTAAGGATTTCTTGAGTGTTTCAGAGGCTTCTACACAATCATCATAAAAAACAAATGGAACTTCCTTTTGTAAAAGATTTGTAAGAGGCCTAGAAATTTTAGAGAAGTATTTAATGAACCTCCTATGGAAACCATCATAACCAAGGAAACTACGAATACCTTTAATATCTTTAGGACATGACCTTTTCTCAGTTGCATCAACTTTAGCTTTATCCACCTTAATATCTCGTTCTGAAATTTTATGCCCCAAGACAATAACTTCATTAACCATAAAGTCGACTTCTCCCAATTCAGGACAAGATTTGTTTGCTCACATCTCTGCAAAATTTGATCAAGGTTTCTTAAGCAATCATCAAAATAAGTTCCATAAACAGAAAAATCATCCATGAAAACCTCAACAATCCTTTCACAAAAATTAGAAAATATAGCAGTCATGCATCTTTGAAAGTTAGCAGGTGCATTGCATAAACCAAAAGGCATACGTCCATAAGCATAAGTTCCAAAAGGCCAAGTAAAGGTGGTTTTCTCTTGATCAGGTTGTGAAATAGGTATTTCAGAAAAACTAGAATATCCATCAAGGAAGCAAAAGTGTGTGTGCTTAGATAGTCTTTCTAGCATTTTATCTATAAAAGGCAAAGGGTAGTGATATTTTCTAGTTGCTTTATTTAATTTTCTAAAATCAATTACCATTCTATAGCCAGTAACAATTCTTTGTGGAATAAGTTCATTTTTATCATTAGGAACAATAGTAATACCTCCCTTCTTAGGGACACAATGAACGGGACTTACCCATCTACTATCAGCTATGGGATAGATTATGCCTGCTTCAAGAAGCTTTAATATTTCAGTTCTTACCACTTCTTTCATGTTAGGATTCAAATGTTGTTGGTGATCAACAATGGGTTTAGCATCAGGTTCCATATTAATCTTGTGCTGACATAAAGTGGGACTAATGCCCTTAAGATCATCAAGAGTATACGCAATAGCAGCTCGGTGCTTCTTCCGAATTTTCAATAATCTTTCTTCTTCATGTTCTGAAAGTTTAGCACTAATAATAACAAGATATATATTTTTCTCATCAAGACAAGCATATTTCAAAGTGTCTGGCAATTGTTTTAATTCAAACACGGCATCAACCTTAGGTGGATGACGACCTCCTAGAGTTTCAATGGGAAAATTGTGTTTGAGCAGGGGTCGTTGTTCAAAGAATATTTTTATCTATTTCATTATGTCATGCATATGCATATCATTCTCATGGTGTAGCAAATATTGTTCTAATGGATCAGTAGGAGGCACCTCAATAGAAGAAAGACCAATTATTTCATCCTTACTAGGTAATTCTTTCTTATGATGTTTTCTACTAAACTTAGAAAAATTAAACTCGTGAGACTCATCATCAAAACTAACACCGACAATTTGTTTCTCACAATCTGTTTTAGCATTAACGGTGTTCAAGGAAGGTCTAAAAGAAATAATGGGATAGAAGTCATCTTGTGGGAACCAAGAACTAGAAAATTAGTAGGGTATTTTCCTTTCCCACACAATACTTCAACATCGCCAACAATCCCAAGTGGTGTGATGGTGTCTATATTAGCAAGTTTAATAGTAACATCCATGTCTTCTATTTCAGCGGGTGCTATGTCATCCATAATTTCTAGAAATAAGGTAAAAGGAGTAGCACTCACGCTAGCGCCCAAGTCACATAAACCATGATAACAGTGATCTCCTATTTTAACTGAGACAACAGGCATCCCAACAATAGGTCTATGTTTATCTTTTTCATCGGGTTTGGCAATTCTAGCAGCTTCATCACAGAAGTAAATAACATGTCCATCGATATTTTCTACCAAGACATCTTTGACCATAGCAACACTAGGTTCTACTTTGATTTGTTTCGAAGGTCTAGGTGCTTTGATATTACTTTTGCGGACCACGGTTTAAACCTTAGCATGTTCCTTTATCCTAACAGGGAAAGGTGGTTTTTCAATGTAAGCAGTAGGAACAACGGGATCCACGTTGTAAATAGTAGTTTCTTCTTTAGCTATTACCGGTTCTTCACTTTATTCTTTAATAGGGGGATGATATTAAAACCACTTATTCTTAGGGAGATCAACATGAGTAGCAAAGGATTCACAAAAAGAGGCTACTATCTCAGAGTCAAGTCCATATTTATTGCTAAACTTGTGAAAAGCATCGGTATTCATAAAAGATTTAACACAATCAAACTTAAGCTTAATACCTGACTCTTTAAATTATCGAGTTCCCAATCTTCAGAGTGCATTTATTTCTTTCTAAAAGATCCCACCTGAATTCAATAGTCTTCTTCATAAAAGAACCAGCACAAGAAGTATCGAGCATGGATCGATCATCATGAGAAAGTCGAGCATAAAAATTCTGGATGATAATTTCTCTTGAGAGCTCATGATTGGGCACGAATATAACATTGACTTAAGCCTCCCCCAAGCTAGAGTGATACTTTCTCCTTCACAAGGCCAAAAATTATATATATAATTCCGATCACGATGAAGTAGATACATAGGATATTTTTGGTGAAATTCCAATTTCAATCGATTCCAATTCCAAGCTCCAATATCGTCACATAGCATGTACCATGCCAATGCTTTTACCTTCAAATATAAAGGGAAAACCTTCTTATTATCTTCATCTCTGGGTAAACCTGCAAGATCAAATAATCCACATATATCAACTTCATATCACGATGTTCAATTCCATCTCCTGCATAAGGATTAGCTAGCAGTTGTTCTCTCATACCCGAAGGAATTTCATAACCAATATCATTAGTAGGTGAAGTACATTGAGGGGCAACTAATTGTGGTTCCAGTCAAGGTGAAGATACCCCGAAGAAACCCTTCAAAGAATGGTTCTGGTAATAAGTGACAAGAAATTTCAGCACGTAGTAATAATTTTTCCTTACCAATTTCCACTCAACAAGAGCGCTTCACTCCCCGGCAATGGTGCCAGAAAAGAGTCTTGATGAACCACAAGTATAGGGGATCAACCGTAGTCCTCTCGAAAAGTAAGAGTGTCGAACCCAACAAGGACAAGAAGGAAAATGACAAGTGGTTTTCGGTAAGGTAATCTCTGAAGCACTGAAAATGTCAGTAACGAGTAGTTTGATAGCAAGGTAATTTGTAACAAGCAAGTATCGGTAACAATAAATAAAGTGCAGCAAGGTATCCCAATCCTTTTGTGGCAAGGGACAGGCCAAAACGGTCTCTTATAATAGGCAAAGCGTTTTTTTGACAATGTCTGCAAGGCAACAGCCTCACAGTTCTTTATTGAGGGTACACGGCAATTTCATCTAGTCACTTTCAACATGTTGGTTTGATTCATGTTCACTACTTTGATTATTTGATATGTGGGTGGACCTGTGCTTAGGTGTTTCTCTTACCTGAACAAACCTCCTACTTATGATTAACCCCCTCAGGGAGGGAAGTTCCCCCGACGGAATCGCTACGTCGGAGGGCAAAATTGCTCCTGCCCAAGTTCCGCCTCGAGACAGTGGTGCTCCATCCCGAAAGTCCTCTCCCTATTTTTTCTAGGTCAAAATGACTTATATACCAGAAGAGGGGCACCGAAGGTGGGTCGAGGAGGGCACAACCCACCAGGACGCGCCTGGGGTGCCTGGCGCGCCCAGGTGGTTTGTGCTCACCTGGTGGGCCTCCTCCGGTAGTTATTTGCTCAAGTATTTTTATTTTATTCCAAAACAATTCTCCGTAAATTTTCAGCTCATTTGGAGATGTGCAGAATAGGTAACTCTGACATAGCTTTGTCAGGTCCAGAATTCCAGTTGCTAGTATTCTCCCTCTTTGTGTAAACCTTGCATATTATGAGAGAAAATACATTAGAATTACCCCCAAAATATTATTACGCATAAAAACATAGTACATAAAAGTAGGTTAACATAATGCAAAATGGACGTATCAGTCAACTCGGGTACGGGTGCGTGGGGTGTCCGGATATCCGCGGGGGGAGGGGGCTTTCCGCTGATCCGGGTGGGTCTGGATGATACGGGACCTTTTCCAAATGATTCAGGCAGGTCAATCCGCTCGGTATTTTCTCTCGGAGATGCAATTTTTGGGCGGAAATGGATGATTTATGGTCAAAATTGTGAAGATTTTGTGGATGGAAGGTTGAAAAAGTTCTGGGGAAGCTAGATCCACTCGAAACACAGCAAATCCATGGATCAAATCCAAGAAAACATCATCAAACCAACAAATCACAAAAATATTCGGGGCTATTTTTGGTGGGGATTTTTGAATTTAGGAAGAATCAGCAAAATTAGGCTAGAAAACGAGGGATAGGGACTCCAAATTCGTGATAAACGTGGCTCATGATACCAAGATGATGTAGGGTGGAACCTTAGTGGATGATCTTTCATGATTTGGAGGGGGATTCCTGAAGAACACAATGAACACAAGAGAGGGGAAACACTCAAATCAACAAGATCCAATCACACATGTGCTATATGCACATACACAAACATGATACAAAGGTCAAAATCCAACACAAGAAGATACAAGAAGTAACTAGTTCATCCCAATTCTTGAAGGAGTTGAGGTCTTGAATCCTAGAAGGATCTTCCCATGATGGGTTCTTGATTCCCTTATGGGATCTTCTCCAAAGGAAGTTTTGAACTCCAATGGAGTGGTCTCTCTCTCAAGAGAAGAGTAGTAGGAGCAAAGCCCACATATGAATGAGCTATCATATTTGCTAACCCTAGAAATGAGGAGGCGGAGGTCTATTTATAGTCTAAGCCATGAAGGGTAAGTGAGGAGGCAAAATGGGTACACATGCCTTGACCCAAGTCACTTTCCTAGGCATGGCCAGGATGATTCGGGAGGTGGTCCAGATGATCTAGGTGTCGGCGGTCCGGATGATCAGGGTGGTGTCTGGATGATCCGGGCGCGTCCTATTGTCGTAGCCGTCATAGCCGGTCAATCTGGGAGAGGGTCCGGATAATCTTGCTGAGCCCGGTTGTGCAGATGCCTGGCATGTCTCCAGCAGCTGCTCCATCTTCTTCTCCTTTCTCCCGTCTTCACTTCCACGCTTCCCTCGCGGATGGTGTAGACGTACACATGTGCTCGCACTCGTCCTCATCGATGACAGAGCTCTGACAATACCTATGTATGCATACGAGAGGAGTGTCAAGTAGTATACCATCCTGAAGGGGTCAAGCGAACATGTGTAAAGGAGATGATTCACCTTTATGTATGTGAAGTAGATGTCGCACGTATCACTTTCCAAATGGACTCTTGACATGGTAATGTCTGTAGGATGCCTCGCCTCACCTTGGATTATCAAATCCATGAGAGGAAGGTTCCTTTGAAGCGATGGCCTCTAGCGGCTTGGGTCAAGGCAATAATTTCAGCTTTTGACTGGAACAATCAAGCTTGTTGTGATGAAACACTTATATTAAAAATAGGTACAAGTATGAGGTCATAATGCTTACAACCATGTATTTGCATTGGGACCAAATACGGTTTTAATTTGTGCATTGGAAGTCACCTACGAGATGTGCTTGTTACGAACCGAAGTGGGGGATGTGTCCAAATAACATCTTGACTGGCATGAGTCCTTCATCAAGAATCAGTTGTCCAACTGAAGGCCCTATCCATCGCACGGTGTTGCCTTTATAATTAAGATTACAATAATTAGACAAGAGCTTTGATCATTTAATGACTACACCTCACGAATCCCCAAGGATTGGATCTGTATTACCATACTAAACCCTTCTATAACTGGTGTTTGCAATAACACTTCACGTTCTCCCTGCCCTTAGCCACTCTGTTCTTCATCTCCACGATCCTGGGTACCTGCAGGGATGAAGATTGCAGACGGGACATGAAACATCTACGAAACAATTTTATTTCACACATACATGACGTTAATTCAAAGCACTTCCATTGATCCCTACAACAAATACAAAGGGTTGCAAGGCCTATGCCTCAACCCATACCTTGCCGAAGTACTCACACATGAAGATCATATCGCATGAAGATCACATCGAAGAACACATCTTGAAGATTAATTGATAATATGTCTACCTTATGCGATGCACGATTACAAGTATGATCTAGAGAGGAAGCATCATGGTGGTGATGGTGGCTATGGAGATGGAAAATGGCGGTGGCTAGGGTTGATGAGATGATATGAAGATGGCTCTGTTCTGGCTTTGCTTGCGGATGTTCTGTTAACATTTTGGCATGGTCCCCTTTATAAAAGTTGTTCAGGTGGATGAGGAACCTCGGAATCCATGCGATACGACCACTCATATGAGCGCTTGTAGTCATATGAAACACTGTCCTTTGTGTTTTATTCACTAGTGCGCCTCCTGATAATTTCTTCTATCTCCTTTTCCACTCCTTTCCATGTTCATATGTTATTCTTTCCCTTTTTAGACAACTTCCTACACTTCAAAGGGAGGATTTATGGAATACTTTGCATTCATTAGACATTAGTAGCAATATCGGGACGAATATATCTATTTTAATGAAATATCTCGGTTTAAACAAAGGGTGAATGAGTGTAAAAATGTCACTCATCAGGTGTCTACATTCGCGTTCTTAAACATCGTTCTGTTGTCGCTCCTAACTTTCTTGATCTTCACCTCGAACTGGTTTTGGGCTTTTCTAGTGAAGGTCTGGAAGATATTTTGAACCTGCGATTTTTCATCGAGAAAGAACACCCATGTAAATCTGGAAAAATCATCTTCTATGACCAAACAAAAAGAGTTACCACCAAGACTTGTGGGCATTGGAACCAAAAAGATCCATGTGAGGTAGCTCAAGTGGTCTTCTTTTGGTCATGATGTTGTTCACGGGATGACTTCCTCCAACTTTTTTTCCTGCTTGATAGGCACTACAAAGTCTACCTTTGTCAAAGATAACATCTTTAACACCAAGAATATGATCTCCTTTGACAATATTATCAAGATTTAATATACCAAAATTTCCTAGCCTTCAATGCCATAACCAACCTTTAGAAGATTTTGTAATAATACATGTATGGGTCTAAGCTCTTTTAGTGAAATCAACAATATACAGATCACCTCTGTGAATGCCGGTAAAGACCATTCTATGATTGTCTCAACAAAACACTTAGCAATCTACTTCGGGAAATAGACCATTGAAATAAAAGTCGGCTAGTCTAGACATGGAAAGAAAATTGTAACTAGGAGATTCAACAAGCATGGCGTTTTTAGTGGAGTTATCATTGGATATGGCCACCTTACCAAGGCCAAGTACCTTACCCTTGGAGTTGTCTCCCAAAGTCACATACATGTGTGGAACATCATGATTTTCAAGCTCATGAAACACGTCTTTGTCTCTGGTCATGTGATCGGCACATCCACTATCAAGAATCCAATCTTTCCTCTGAATATGTTATCTCGAAGATTTTACATGAGACTAAATTTCCTCATAGACTTCTCACATTCGATGTTGAACTCTTCATCTTCATCATAATAGCCATGTTCAACATTGTCATCATCATTTAGGGTGTGCTCATTACCTAGAGCAATGAATTCATTAGTTTTATGATATTGTTCAAGAGAATGAATACAAATTGCTTCTATGATGATATGCTAATAGTTCTTATAACATCGCCTTTAGCACCCATGAGATCATGAAGCTCAAATAGGCAATCATCAAAGTTAGGATCACTAGGCTTCATCTTGTGAAAAGCAATAGTCTTATGAAAAATCTCATCAAGATTCATTAGAGAGTAATCGGGATATTTCTTTTCCAAGTCTTTCCATGGGGTATAGGCGTATAATGCGTCACCAACATATTTATAATTTTTTGATTGTTCCATGTTTTTATAGTATCAAACTTGGATATTTTATATACACTTATAAGAAATTATATATAATTTTTGGGACTAACATATTAATTTAGTGCCCAATGTCAGTTGTTGTTTTTGCCTATTTTTTGTTTTTCAGAATATCAGTACCAAACGAAGTCCAAATGCCATGAAAATTTTGGAGATTTTTTTTTGGACATAAGAGACCCTGGAAGCTTTAGGAGGGGACGAGAAGATGGAGCAGTGGCCCACAAGGCACCAGGGCGCGCCTAGGGGGTACGGCATGCCCTGGTGGCTTGTCGGGTCCATATGGCTCCGTTCGACCTAATTCCACCACTATAAATTCTCGAAAATTAGGAAACCAACAGAGGATTCCACGAAATACTTTTTCCGCTGCCGCAAGTTCCTGTTGTTGACAGATCCCATCTTGAGGCCTTTTTTGACACACGATCAGAGGGGGGTTTGATCACGGAGGGGCTCTACATCATCCTTGCTGCCCTTTCGATGATGCGTGAGTAGTTTAGCACAGACCTACGGGTCCATAATTAGTAGCTACATGGCTTGTTCTCTCCATTTGATCATAAAAACAATGTTCTCCTCAATGTTCTTAGAGTACTATATGATGTAATCACATTTTGCAGTGTGTTTGTTGGGATCCAATGAATTGTGAGTTTATGATCAGATCTTTCCATGAATATTTTTTGAGTTTTCTCTTAACTCTTTTATGCATGATTTTTGTAGCACCATATTTCTCTCCAATTTATTGATTTGGTTTGGCTAACTAGATTGATTTATCTTGCAATTGGAGATGTGCTTTGTAATGGGTTCGATCTTGCGGTGCTCAATTCTAGTGAGAGAAGGGGACATGACACGTATTTTTATCGTTGCTATTAAGGGTAAAAGGAGGGGTTTATTTATACATGAGTTTATCTTGCCTACATTATGTCGTCTTGCTTACCGCGCTACTCCATTCTTTATGAACTTAATACTCTATATGCGTACTAGATAGTGGTCAATGTGTGGAGTAATAGTAGTAGATACATAATCGTTTTGGTCTACTTGTCTTAGATATGATGCCTATATACATGATCATTGCCTTGGATATCATCATACGTATTTTCTTTTCTATCAATTGCCCAACAGTAATTTGTCTACCCAATGTATGCTATTTTCAAGAGAGAAGCCTTTAGTGAAAACTATGGCCCTCGTGTCTATCTTTTATATTAAAACCAAAAATACCTTGCTGCATTTTTACTTTATTTATTTTATTTTGTATTTTTGCCGATCTGTCTATAAAATACCATACAATTTTATCTTGCTTGTTACATCGAGGGATTGACAACCCCTTGTTCACGTTGGGTTGCAAGGATTTGTTGTTTGTGTGCAGATGCTTCTAACGAGGTGTTGCTTGGGTTCTCCTACTGGATTCATAACCTTGATTCTTAACAGAGGGAAATACTTATCTCTACTATACTGCATCATCATCTCCTTTTCAGGGAAATCCTAATGTAGTTCACAAGTAGTAGGAAGAATTTTTGGCACCGTTGCCAGGGAGACATCATCAACATCTATCAAGTACCTACACATAAACGTTCATATCCTTCCATTTACATTATTTGCTATTCGCCTTTCGTTTTCATATCCCCCACTTCTAAAAAGTTTTACAAAATTAAAAAAATATTTTCCGTTTGCCTTTTTCTTGTTTGCTTCTTTGCTTGCTTGCTATCTTGTTTGCATAGTCACGATCTCTCAAGGAAATTATCATGATGTCTCTTATCCTAATATATTGGTTGAAATCGAGAAAAATACTAAAGATTACATGTCTACGCAATATGAGCACAACAATTTTTTTTATTGAAGAGCTGAAAGAACACTCTATTTTGCTAGACGCTACTTCAAAACAACTTGATCATGTTAGGGAAGAAGTTGCTAATCTTCAATTTCAATTCGCCCATACTAAAAATTTGCCGACAAAAATTTCCGATGCACAAGCTACGCTAGTAAATGAAATGGCGGATAAGCCAGAACTTTTAGGACTTAGTAATGATGAGGATATTAAAATGATTGATGTATCATCTATTCATTCCTTGTTTAGTAATATAAAACTTGATGAAAAGGGTACTGAAGAAGAGTCAACTTTAGCTAGAAGGCGTCCCCATAATTCAGATGGTGAAAATCTTGATGAAAAAATTGCTAAAAGTGGGTTCCGAGAGGTAAAAACTTTAACTAGTGATGTGCCCACTCTCTTGGATTACAAAGACTTCAGTTATGATAGTTGATCTTTGATTGAATGTATTTCTTTGTAACAATCCATGCTAATTCACCCAATGCTAATGAACAAAATAAGACTTTACTAGTCATATCGTAGAAGCGATGATGAAAGCTATAGAAGAAAATCTAGAACTAGAAATTTCAACTCCTAGAAAAATATATGATGAGTGGGAACCTACCATTAAAGTTGAAAGCGAAAATTATGAGTGCAATGCTTTATGTGATTTGGGTGCTAGTGTTTCCACAATTAGAAAATCTCTATTTGACGTGCTAGGGTTTACCAATATGGATGAATGTTCTCTTAATTTGCACTTAGATGATTCTACTACTAAAAAG
The DNA here is from genome assembly GCF_018294505.1 of Triticum aestivum. Lineage (NCBI taxonomy): Eukaryota > Viridiplantae > Streptophyta > Magnoliopsida > Poales > Poaceae > Triticum > Triticum aestivum. Next base: position 325,593,473 of record NC_057804.1, on the reverse strand, counting down.
CCTTTGCATAGAATTAATGATGTTCTTATTATTGCAAGTAGGAACTATGTGCCCATTAATTTTATTGTACTTGATATTGATTGCAATTCATCTTGCCCCATAATACTCGGTAGACCGTTCTTACGAACCATAAGTGTCGTTATTGACATGAATGAAGGGATACTAAATTTCAGTTTCCATTAAAGAAGGGCATGGAACACTTCCCTAGAACTAGAATTAAGCCACCATATGAGTCAATCATGAGGGACACCTATGGAACCAAAACCAAAGATGACAACACTTGAACTTATGGATTATGCCTAGCTAGGGGCGTAAAACGATAGTGCTTATTGGGAGGCAACCTAATAGTTATCTTTTTTGCGTATTTTTCAATTTTCTTGTGATCACACAATTACGCTACTTTTATGATTGTGTTCTTATGTTTTAGTTAGTATTTGTGCCAGTAAAGCCTTTGGGGTGATTTGGATGTTAGTTGCTTTGATTCTGTACTAAAACGAAAAAATTGCGTCCAGTAACAAAATTGTTAAAATTTTCTGGAGTGTGATAAAATTCTGAATTTTTTACACATGATTGATCAAATTTCTCATGTTGTCCTAATCTTTGATAATTTTCGGAGTTGTAGAAGTATGGTCAATGTTCAGATTGCTATAGACTGTTCTGTTTTTGACAGATTCTGCTTTTGATGCATTGTTTTGCTTATTTTGATCAAACTATGGATTGTATCGGGGAGTATAAGCCGTGGAGAAGTTAGAATACAATAGGTATAATGCAAAAACAAAATATGAATGGGCTTTCAACAATACTTTAAGTAGTGGTTTGCTTTATTATAATAAAGGATCTCATGAGGTTTGTTGAGTTTTGTGTGATTGAAGTTTTCATGTTTTTGGTGAGATCACGATGGATGAAGGAATAAGGAGTGGCAAGAGCCTAAGCTTGGGGATGCCCGAGGCACCCCAAGGCAATATTCAAGGACTCCCAAGCAACTAAGATTGGGGTTGCCCCAGAAGGCATCCCCTCTTTCTTCTCACTGGTACGCGTCAGTGCTATACAAACGGTTTTTAACCCCTTTCCACGACGGCACTTGGAACCGTCGCCAAGTGAGTGTGGACGATAGGGGGGTCCTTCCCATACGACCCAGAAACCGTCGGGGATAGGGAGCCTTGATGCATATGGTTGCGCCTATATAACCATTTTCGATGTCTCACATATCTGAAACGCTTCATCCTTGCTACTCGTTTGTGCTCGCATTGCCATCGTAGTCGGAGTTTTGTGGTTTTACCTAAATCCAGGCAGATTCCAGGCAGATTCCAGGCATGGGAGTTTCCTAGGCACGTACCAAACTGTCTCTACGTTTACAATGACTGGCACATCACAAACAGTTCATGATTATAAACCGTGTATGATAGGTAGACATTCACACACATTTAGTTCTCCCGCACCATATGTGATAGTGTGTGACATCACACACGCTTTGCAAACAGCAACTGTGTGCATTGTTACACATGTTTCCACTCCGTGAACTGTGTCGGATTATGATGTATATTGCACACGTTGTGATTTATTAACCGTGTGCACCGTAATGACCTGCACACCGTAATTTCGCCCTAATTTAATTGCTACTATTTAAAATTGTACCTAATTTAAACTTGAAAGTGGGCCATATCTTTATTCAAATCCATCAGGTTCAAATAACCAATGCATTATTCAATTCACAGGCACATATGTTTAAGAATTACATAAGCACCGAATAAAGAATGATGAACCATGGTTTTATACTTGTACTATTACAGATGGTAAAGAAAGGGGCGACAGACATTCTGGTTGCTGAATAAGGTGAAGTGGAATGGCCCTACTCTGCTCTCCTGGATGCAGAACGCACGCACGACTCTAGTCCAACACCTTGTGATGGCTGGCCGCCAATAATGTAGTTTGAGAGGAAATCTTGAGTAAACTACTTCAGGATCCCCTGCAAAGGAAAAAAGATTCAGCCATTGTCATCTAACACAACTCATTACGGGCAGTAAAAGAAGGCTACATGGTTCTTACTTACCATCCTGCAGTTCACTATTGTCTTGCATAAAGTGTAAATATATAGTTTGATTGACATCTTTTGACCCATTTTAATAACAATCTTTTTCAGTTTCCTCACTTGATGCTAGTTCATGAATATCTCATTGCCCCATACACAGAAAGGGTCGAAGTGTGGATCTTTGGCAATGACATGTGTACCGAAAAGCACCAAGTTAATATTAGAAGCTAAACAAAAATTGCAAAATGATGTAGTACAACACTCCCTCCATCCCATTATATAAGATATTATACATGTATATGTAGACATCATTAGAAACACGAACATTAAGGTAACCTCTTCCTTGTTGCTATGTAGCCTGGGATTGCATATTTAGTCATTCAGTACAATGCATGTTGGTATGTAGCCTCAAATATATTAAATATGGCCCTAGTTAACCTACTGATAAATGGGTTACAGATATATTCAGTGAAATGTCCGATTCGACGATTAATACCTTATTAGCCCCTAGGCTATATGGTACCAGCTACCGAGATCCTGAACAGTGAGTACATATAAGAAGTGCGATGAAACTAACCTCGATGGAAAAAACAGCACTATTCTCAATATTGTCCTGTATGAGTACATATAAAGGCATGTTAAGCACAACAGTCTGAACATCAACCAAATATATCCATGGTAGACAACATAATCTACAAATGATAGCTTCAATGTGCTGGCTTAAGCACACTAGTAAAGCAAAACAAGAAGTTGAAAGGTGTGTTAACTGCATCAGGCATAACATTTATAAACAAGCGAATAGTCATTCAAACTGGTATTGTGCAGGTCTAAAGTACACTAGTTATTGTTAAAAAATGAAAAGGCATGTTAACTACAATATCCTTAATAGCAACAATCGTAATTCATAGTGGTATTGTTGAAACTATTATTGTTGAAATTGAATTTCCCGGCAAATAGTTGCACATATAGAGCATCACATTGTGAAAAACTAAAATAAACAAGGCATAAGGCCATCTCTAGCTGATCCTTTAAAAGTTAAAGGACTAAAACAATTAGTGGATATATATATATATATATATATATACTCCAGCAATTTTTGGCCGTTTCTAGTCGATCGCCTAGACTTAATGTTGTAAACTTCAATTTGATCAAGTTCAAAGCATGTTCAACCGAAAGTAGCATGCATTCAAACTAAACATAGATAGTTTTGCATAATCGAATATAAAACATATATTTAAACTAAGCTAAACTACTTTTGGTCAAAGTGGAGGTCGATCCAATCCTTCCTCATCAGGTACGGTGTGCCACGAGCCGGGTCCGGGCCGATGCCGTCACCAGGGTCGTTGGGGAAGGCACTCCTCCACTTGCCAGCAGACGTTAGTTGACCTCAGCTGGCTACTAGATGACTTTGTCGTCTGCCACAAATGACAAACCACACCAACCTTTGTCGTCTGCCACAAACGAAAAAGTGTCTAAATGGTCAGACCTAACCCTCCCAGGTTGCATAGCTTGTTGTCACGTGTCCACTTGCCATCTGTGGCTGATGGCAAATACCACTTTGCCGTCTGTGGTAGACGGCAAAGTGCCTATATTGCCCCATTTTGTTTTGTTTTTCTGCTATATCGAAGCATTTTCATAGCAAAATATATGAGATATTGAACACATAAGTTTCATTCATACATACATAGTTTCATCCATACATACATAGTTTCATCCATATTACAATAATTTCATCCATATTACAATAGTTTTATCCATAGGTAGCAAGTTCCACATTGTTCATCGATACATAATCAAAATAGAAAGTAAAAACAAGCACTCCATCAATGCAAGCTTCTGTGAAGTGAATGAAATATGCAAAATGGGAAATAAGTGTGTCCGGCCAGAGTGATCGAGCGTGTTGGGTAATGTGGCGCACCCCTGCAGTGAAGATTGATCTATTCGAATAGCCGTGTCCATGGTAACAGGACGAGTTGGAGTTGTATCCCGATCTACATAGATAGAACTGGATACTGAGATGTGAAATGGATATGATAGCTCCGGGATTCCTTTCTCACAGGGAATCGAGAAAGCATCTCTGGGCGTTAATTCTACAACATGCTTGCTATTTATAAAATGCTATTTTGTACTCTTCTAAATGTTGGGAGATGTTTGAAGATGCTAGTCTTCGACAGGCTAGGCTTTCCCCTTCTCTTCCGGCCTTCTGAAGTTCAGTCCACATATACATCCCCATTCCTTTGGTGCTGATGCATATTTAGTATAGTTCTGATGTAAGTCTTGCTAGTACTTTGGATGAGTACTCACGGTTGCTTTGCTACCCCTTTTTCCCGATACCCATTTGCTGCGACTAGTTGACGGAGTCCATGAACCAGATGCCACCACTGACGACTACTACTACCCAAAGAGTTGCTACTACTACGTGGAGGCCGCCAACGACCAGGAATAGATAGGAGGCTCCCAGGCAGGAGGCCTTTCCTTTTTTATCTATGTTGCTTTTGTGCTAGCCTTCTTAAGTCAAACTTGTTTAAATTATCTATATAGTCAGATATTGTTGCTCCTGCTGGCTCGTTATGTATTCGAGCTTCTGTATTCGAGCCCTCGAGGCCCCTGGCTTGTAATATAAAGCTTGTATTACCTTAATTTGTGTTTAGAGTTGTGTTGTGATACCTCCCTGATCTTGATCGTACACATTTGCATGTATGATTAGTGTACTATTGAATTGGGGGCATCACAAGTTGGTATCAGAGCCGAATACCTGTAGGAACCCACTTTCCAACTCCTTGGCCGAAGTTGAGTCTAGTCATTGTAAAACTTTTATTAACATGGTTCTGCGGCTTAAGATCCCACATTGCCATTGGGTGGTATTAGGATCTTTTGTTCCTCGTCTTTACTCTAGGATTCTAAGATCTCTTCTATTTCGGCTAAAGATTTTGCTAAATCTAACTCTAGGTTCTCGTAACTGCTTCCCCCCCCCCCAAGGGACCCTCATTCCAGATGATCGCATGCTTCACCACAAGATTCTAAAGATACTTTGCAATGTTCTCCCGAGAACTGGTGCTCATTTCTTTTGCAACTCCCTTCCACTGTTAACCCTATGGATAACTACATATCATTGTCGTTCATACCATCATCCCCAGTTGTTGGTGTGTTTCACAAAAGTATTCAAAATACTATTCGATCTTCCGAAAATCTTCAGCAGCCTATTGCTCTTGAAATTATTACTTGCTTGCATTATGGTTAATCCCATAAGTCTAGTAATCTTATTGGCATCCTTTGTCACTATCATTTTAATTCCGTTGATTCAATATGTTGCTGATGCTCGCAATCCTCAGGTGAATCCTAGAATTCATCCTTTTGGCTTAGACGTCATTTTGAACAAGAACTGGTTCTCGACCAATCAAATTGTTGTCAATTGTACCCGTAAGTCTATTAAACTTATCCATCCTTAATCAAAGCATTTTCTTTTGATCCCTTGATTTTGAAATCATAATTCCTTTGCATTTGAGCTTTGAATTAGTCACTTGTTTCTAGAATATGACCTCCTTGCATTCTTTCTTCTTCTGGCTGAGTACCGATGCTCACATCAGATCCCTTGTGGACCACTAGATCCTTTGTTGGATTTATCAGATAGCATCCTGCATATTCAATAACCTTGTGAGCCTTTCCTTGGATACATAATGCCTTTTGGTAAATTGTATCCTCTGCTTTCTCAACCATGCTCTGCATTCGAGCTTGTATGATCTACTCCTAAGGTTTGCATTATATGTTCCTAAGATGCCCTGATCGGTTGAACCTATGTCTTCCCTAATCTGAGTTAAGCGCATTATACTCTACTGGTTTTTCGTTAGATAAAATTTCAACGCTATAACTTCTTAGAAAGCGAGATGTTAATGAAAGGTTGTGCATTGGAGAAGTGGGAGTCGAACTTGAACTTTGTGTTCATGCCCATGGACACGATGTAGATCTTATTATCGAAGCTTCTCGTAAGAATAATTATTTCCTTGGTGTAATTTGATCATGTATCTATGATTTTCTCCTTTGAAATCGTGGTTCTGACCATATCGTTCTTCTTTCATCCCATTTCTCGGACAAGTTAAAGTACTTGCCTTCTGCAGATCTATACGCCTGCCCAACCTCTGTTTTGATCTACCTTCTAGTATTACCCTTCAGTATCTCGAGAACATCAAATAACTATGTTGCTTCTTGTGAGTCTTTATCTAGTATTGCTTCTCACCAATTTCAGATTTCCCCTAGGTTCTGAGTTATTAGTCACTCGAGAACACTGAATAAGTGAATCGATTCCGCACTCTGATTCAATAACTCTAAGTAATTTTTGTTGCTTACGAGTTTAATAATCCTTCAAGTCATTCCTAGCCTGATCGGTCATATCATTATCATGATAAATTTTACTTGTGCTACCTGGTCCTTCTTCCTGGAGCACAATTTTCAACGATGAGCTAAGTTGACGTTGATCTTCCTCGTCATATCATTTCACCTTGAACAGCTGATGACCCACAAGTATATGGGATGAATTTTAGCCTTTTTGATAAGTAAGAGTGTCAAACCCAACGAGGAGCAGAAGGAAATGACAAGTGGTTTTCAGCAAGGTAATTCCTGCAAGTACTGAAATTGTAAGTGACAGAGTAGTTTGATAGCAAGATAATTTGTAACGAGCAAGTAATGGTAGTAGTAAAAAAAGTGCAGCAAGGTAGCCCAATCCTTTTGAGGCAAAGGACAAGGCAAAACGGTCTCTTATGATAAGCAAAGTGTTCTTGAGGGCACATGGGAATTTCATCTAGTCACGTTCATCATGTTGGTTCAATTCGTGTTCGCTACTTTGATAATTTGGCATGTGGGTGGACCGGTGCTTAGGTGTTGTTCTTACTTGAACAAACCTCCTACTTATGATTAACCCCCTCGCAAGCATACACAACTACGAGAAAAGTATTAAGAATAAATTCTAACCATAGCATTAAACTTTTGGATCCAATCGGTCCATTACAGAATAGCGCATAAACTAGGGTTTAAGCTTATGTCACTCTCGCAACCCATCATCTAATAACTACTCCACAGTGTGTTCCCTTAGGCCCAAATATGGTGAAGTGTCATGTAGTCGACGTTCACATGACACCACTAAGGGAATCACAACATACATATCATAAAAATATCAAACACATATTAAGTTCACATGATTAGTTGTGACATGATTTCTCCCATGACCTCAAGAACAAAAGTAACTAATCACAAATGATAATCATGCTCAAGATCAGAGGGGTATTAAATAGCATAATGGATCTGAACATATAATATTCCACCAAATAAACCATATAGTAATAAACTACAAGATGTAATCAACACTACTAGTCACCCACAAGCACCAATCTATAGTCCCAGTACAAAGATTGAACACAAGAGATGAACTAGGGTTTGAGAGGAGATGGTGCTGTTGAATATGTTGATGGAGATAGCCCTCCCCAAGATGGGAGAGTTGTTTGTGATGATGATGATGATTATTTCCCCCTCCGGGAGGGAAGTTCCTCTGGCGGAATCGCTCCATCGGAGGGCAAAAGTTCTCCGGCCCAGGTTTCGCCTCGAGACGGCGACGCTTAGTCCCGAAAGTCCTCTCCTTATTTTTTATTGGTCTAAAAGACATATGTACCATAAGAGGGGCACCGGAGGTGGGCCAAGGTGAGCATAACCCACCAGGGCGCGCCTGGGCTCCCTGGCGCCCAAGTGGGTTGTACCCACCTCGTGGGCTCCCTCTGGTACTTATTGGCTCCAAAAATTCTCATTTATTCCATAAAAAATCCTCGTGAAGTTTTAGCTCATTTGGAGTTGTGCAGAATAGGTAGCCTGACGTAGCTTTTCCAGGTCCAGATTTCCAGCTGCCCGAATTCTCCCCCTTTGTGTGTACCTTGCATATTATGAGAGAAAAGGCATTAGAATTACTCCAAAAAGCATTATTATGTAACAAAACAACATAAAAACAATAGGTAAACATGATGCAAAATGGACGTATCAACTCCCCCAAGCTTAGACCTCGCTTGTCCTCAAGCGAAACCAAAATCGAGAAACATGTCCACATGCTTGGAGAGAGATGTGTTGATAAAAACAAAATACTGACATAGAAGCATCATGTGACTTATTATTACAGCAACAAACTTTAACATAAAACTTTTATTATAGACTTCTCATGAACAAGTAACAATTGATCACAACATCAAAGTATAAAGTATAAACTCTATTGGAAACCAACAAACTATGTTCTCAGTCAACTTTACAACTACAATTCATCATCTTTTCAGGAAGGGTCACGTATCGGAGCCTTTAGGCAAGTCCACATACTCAACCATCATTTAGTCTTCTATGATTTCTAACACTCACTGCGTACACATGAGCAAAACGTTTCAACCGGACACATAGAAAGATAGGGGCTTATAGTTTCACCTCCCAATGTATTCACCTCAAGGGTGATGTCAACAATAATAACTCATTCTACCCATATTCAATTGGATATATTTGCCTAGATCTTTCCCCACCACATGATGCTTGCCAAAAGAGAAAATAAAAAGTAATAGAGAGAACAACTTTGACTCTTGCATGAAAGTAAATACATAAAAGTAAAAGATAGGCCCTTCGCAGAGGGAAGCAGAGGTTGCCATGCACTTTTTGTTTGTATGCTCAACCCCGTAGTGCAAGATAACGTCACGCTATATTACCCCTTATGATGGCAACCTTTATTATGCAATCTGTCGCTTTTATTCTTCGCCATCACAAGTTTGTACAACGCTCAATTTTCTCTTACACTAAATGATCTAACACCTTTAGAAGCAATTTTTATTACCTTATTGCACCGATGACAACTTACTTGAAGGATCTTACTCAATCCATACATAGGTATGGTGGACTCTTGAAACAACATTTGGGCTTAAGGGTTTTTGGATGCACAAGTAGTATCTCTACTTGGCGCGTAATTTTTGGCTACCAAAGATAGGGAGAAAACACCACATGTTGAAGGATCTATGACAATATAGCTTCTATGTGAATATGAACAAACATAAATCATTGTGTTGTCTTACTTGTCCAACGTCAACAATTTTGGCATATAATATTTTGATAGGTGCTCACAATCACAAAAGATTTCCAGGATAGTGTATTTGCATGTGAATATTCTCTTCCCTCATTAGTTCTTTCATTAGTTTCATCATTGACTAATGTTGTGTTCGTCAATCTACAATAAAATTTACTACTTATACTTTTCCTTGTGTGATGTCATCACTTACCATAAGATTAGCATATGATCTTTTTCATTTATTTCCTTTCTTTTATTGAAACGTGAAAGTAAAAGAAGCAAAACTCAAACTAAACTTTATTATATATCTCGCACATGATTACAAAGATAGATCACTAAGAAAACCCTTTAAAAGAAAGGATCGAACTAAACTTTTATTCATCTAAAACTAAAGATAACTATGGATCGAACTAAGAAAAGTAAAGGCAAAAGATTGTGGAGGTGATATGATACCGGGGCACCTCCCCCAAGCTTGGCGAAAGCCAAGGGGAGTGCCCATACCCGATATTCAATTTTCTTTTGGTGATGAAGAAGGAGGTGGTGGTGATGAAGTACTGGCGATCCTGTCCAATATATCTCTGAGTGCCTCTCTTAAACTACGAATCTCCCGAAGAGCTTGGTGAAGCAACTCATGTTCTTCTCTACTTCAGCCAAGATATGCTTATTTTCCGGACACCAAGAGTTTGTCCCTGCACCACTTTCTCTTGGACAAGATATGTCCTAATTGGATGGTATATGCACATGGGGAGTGTTTTCAAACCCATAATTATAAATCAAATTGTGAAAATTGTTTTGATGTAACCTGTGTAGATGTCTCCTTGTAGGCAGTTCTTCCTGATCTCTAGGGCCCTCTTGGTTGTTTGTTGGCCTCATGGCTTGATGGGGGTTAGGATGAGTGGAGATGCCAGTCAGAGTGCCCCTCTTAGAGGCTGGAGGGTGAACTCCAAGCGAGTCTCCCTCATCTTCCTCTATAGCGACGTCTTCCAATCCCTCACCCCTAGACTCCACCTGAAGCAACCAAGCATCGCCTTCTTCAGCGCTAGAGGAGAGAAGACATGATGCCCGACTTGACCAATCTGACAGAAAACAACAAGGAAAACAAAACAGGAGATTTCTTTCTGATACGGAGGTCAACAGGTTCGGGGAGTATATAAAGATTTTTTATCTTGGGAAATAAGCAAACGAAAGAAAAATGGAGTCCGGAAGGTACCCGAGGTGGGCACAACCCACCTGGGCGCGCCTAGGCATGCCCTGGTGTCTTGTGCCCACCAGGGTCACCTTCCTACTAATCATGAGTCGCACCATTGGACCACCATCCACCATCTACACCGGCCCTTCAGCGACCGCTACGAAGGCATCTGACCCAGTTAAACCGGCGGCCAGGTCCTCTCCGAATTGATGGCCACCTTAGCGATGCTCCTTGAGTCACCATTGACGCCGGAGAACTAGGTTGAGCACAACACTGAAGTGACAAAGATCCATGAGCAGATGGCCAAGGCTCAGGAGGACGTTAACGCCAAGAATGCTTAACTGGTACAATTGCAAACCCATGTCCAGCAGGAGATAGAGGGGTTGTGGACAGAGGCTTGGCACTTAGGGCTTCGTCAGCACACTTCGGAGGCGGTCCGCAGAAGACATCATGATTCCCACCTCCCCGCTGACTTTGAGGGAAGACGCTTATTCAACACGCCAGGTGCAGGGCCAAGCACTCCCGAGTCACCAGTTATACCCCAATTGAACCGGGGGCAAAGGAGGTCTGTCCCCGAACCAGCTAGCTCCAAACCCGCCACCGGTCCGGACGACTGCCGATCGCTTCATGACGTCGGCGGGTCATTTTTCTAATAGTGTTGATAACCTGGTGGCAGCGACTATGAATCTTACAAGGCTTCCTATCATGGGTGCTACCCTGTTGAGAGAGAGGCTCTGCACGCCATTGAGTTGTTAAAAACAACGGTCGCTCAGTAGGCGAATTACTCTTACACTACTGGAATCAGCTACTTTGCCATCTGCCAGTTCTTTGCCGTCCGCTAGCGGACGGGAAAGAAGCTCTTTGCCATCAGCTTCCAAAAAGCAGACGGCAAAGAACTGGCTGATGGCAAAGACCAAGTTTGCCATCACCCAGTTCTTTGCCGTCTGCTAGCGGACGGCAAAGATTATTTGTCGTCGGCTAGCGGACGGCAAAGAGGGAGGGGCCCCATTGACGAGCTGCAAAAAATAAAAAACCTAACGGGCCCCCTCTTTGCCGTCCGCTAGCGGACGACAAAGAGCAAGAAAGCGGACAGCAAAGGGTGGCGGACGGCAAAGAGGAAGGGCCCCACGTAACGTTAACGGGGCCGCGCCCCACCCCCCCTCTCTCTCTCTTTCTCTCCCACCTCTCGCCAGCCCCGTCGCACCACCCCGCCGCCGCCGCCCCAGCGCCCCCCCCCCCGCCCCGTCGCCCCACCACCCCACCGCCACCCCGGCGCCCCCCCTCCCCGCCACCCCCGCCGCCCTGCCGTCTGGGCGCCGACACGCCCCGGCGCCCCGGCACCTCCGCGCCCCGCCGCCCCGGCCGGGCCCGTCGCTGCCGCCCCAGGCCGCCCCGCCCCCTCCTCCGCCGCCCCAGGCCGCCCCGCCCCGCTCCTCCGCCGCCCCAGGCCGCACCGCCCCCCTCCTCCACCCTGCAGGTGAGTCTCTTCTTCCTTTTTTCCTTTTTTCTGTTTTTTTAGTTTTAGGTTTATAGGTTTAGTTTTAGTTTAGTTTTAGGTTTAGATTTAGTTTTTTTCTTTTTCTGTTTTTTTAGTTTTAGGTTTAGGTTTAGTTTAGTTTTAGGAAAGAAGAAAAAGAGAAAAAGAGGAGATCAGGAGAAGAAGAAGAGGAGGAGGAGGAGAAGAAAAAAGAAGAAGAGGAAGAAGAAGAAGAAAAAAGAGGAGAGGAGGAGAAGAAGAAGAGGAAAAAGGAAAGGAGGAGGAGGAGGAGGAAGAAGAAGAAGAAGAAGAAGAAGAAGAGGAAGAAGAAGAGGAAGAAGAAGAAGAAGAAGAAGAAGAAGAAGAAGAAGAAGAAGGAAAAAAGGAAGAAAAGGAAAAGGAGGAAGAAGAAGAAAAGGAAAAAAAACCGACCCGACACGGTACCCGGCACCCCGACACGACACCCCGACCCCGAGACCCCGACCCCGACCCCGAGACCCCGACTCCGACACCCCGACCCCGAGACCCCGACCCCGACACCCCGACCCCGACCCCAACCCGACCCCGACACCCCGACCCCGACATCCCGACCCCGACCCCGACACCCCGACCCCCCGAGCCTGACCCGACACCCCGACCCCGAGCCTGAACCGACACCCTGACCCCGACACCACACCCCGACACCGACACGGCACTACCCCGACATCGACACGACACCCCGACCCCCCGACCCCGAAACAGCACCCCGACCCTGACACGGCACCCCGACACCGACAGGACACCCCAACCACCGACACCTCCCGAAAAGGTGTTCTTTGGCCTTCTAGAGGCCGACGGGGTCATATATTTGTGAATTATTAGTTAGGTCATATATTTTTTGATTTTGTTATGAAAAACATCATATATAATTGTGTTGATCGTGTAGTTTTAAATGTGCAGTTGTTTCATCGCTGCGAGGTTTGGTGTTCGACGACCTCGCTGTGCGTTTGACGAGCTCTTCCCCTTCGTTCGTGGGTGAGCACAAATGACAAGTCCTCCTCCCCCATTAATTATTTGATCTATTCCGATGAAACTTGATAGCTAGCTATACATGTGTCTTGAATCATCAGTATGCGTAACCAATATGTGTCTCCCGTTCGAAAGCGTCATAGTTATAAATATGCATGCATTTGCATATTTATAACCTTGATTCTTTCGAATTGTCCAACGCTATCCATGGACAGCCCGAGTATGTGTAGATTGGGTTCGTTTTCCCATATGCTTTGCTCCGGATCCGACGCATATATTTCGTCAGTGCCTCCCCTGTTGTTCTCCGGGTACACATCCTCTCTGTTTATTGCAGAGACGTGTATCAGGAGAACAGCGGGGAGGTGCTGCCGAAATTTTGCGTCGGATCCGGAGCATAGCATGGGAAAATGAACCCAATCTACACATACACGGGTGGGATTAGGACCTATCATTACCTATTAGAGTGTAGGTTGCATGGACGTAATAAAATTGACAAAGTAGATCAACTGATGAATATATACATGGTGAATTACATATATAATTGTTGTGTGTCCAGTAGCTCTGAAAGTCAAGATGAGTGACCGTGCTTGGATGTATATCGGACACACTGGTCAGAACAAATGGAGCGCTGAATGGTTCACAAAAACTAAGGGGTTTGTGCAAGCCGCATTTGCAAATGGCCAAAAGAAAACCTGGTGCCCCTGTTTCCGGTGCGGCAATTGGGAAAAGAAGACAGAGGCTGAAATGGGCAAACACCTGCAGAAGAGTGGTTTTACGCCCGATTATACGGTGTGGACATTTCATGGTGAGTCTGCCCAACGTGACCGAGCTGAGGTGGATCGTCATCGCACCGACGATCATGGTACCGGGATGGAAAACATGGTGTAAGGCTATGATGATGCTCGGGATTCGGACGAGGAGATGGAGGAATCTGCAAAGGCCTTCAATGAAATGTTGGAGTCTTCGAAACGTCCGCTCCACGAGCACACTGAGCTTTGTCAGTTGGATGCCATCTCACAAGTAATGGCTCTGAAGGCTCAGTTCAACTTGGGCAGAGAATGCTATGACACAATTATGATAGTATTTGGACGCTTTCTACCCAAAGGCCATGTAATGCCTGCAAACCTGTACCAGTCGGACAAAATCCTCCGTGCACTGAAGATGCCCTATGAGAAGATACATGCCTGTGAGAAAGGATGTGCCTTATTTAGGCTTGACTATGCGGACTTGAACTATTGTCCCATTTGCAAGTCTTCCAGGTATATTGTGGTAGACAACGGTATGGGTGAGAAGACACAGACCAAAATCCCCGTTAGTGTTCTTCGGCATATGCCAATCGTACCAAGACTTCAACGTCTTTTCATGGTCGAAGAGACGGACAGACAGATGACATGGCACAAAACAGGCAAAAGAACCGAACTAGATGCAGATGGGAATCTGATGATGGTACACACATCGGATGGTGTTGCGTGGAAAAAGTTTGATGAATTACATGCTGACAAAGCGGCAGATCCGAGGCATCCTCGAGTCGGCATCAGCACGGATGGGTTCAGTGTGTTTGGTATGACGGCAGCCCAATACAGTTGTTGGCCTGTATTTGTCTTTCCACTCAATCTCCCCCCCCCCCCCCGGACAGATTATGCAAAGAAAGAACATTTTCCTGACGTTGATAATTCCAGGACCCAACTATCCGGGCAAAAATATGAATGTGTACATGCAGCCGCTTAAGGACGAATTGCAAGAAGCCTAGGATAATGGGTTCAAGACATACGACGCCTTTAGCAAATGGAACTTCATAATGCGTGTCTGGTACATGTACTCGACGCATGACTTGCCGGCGTATGCGCTATTCGTTGGCTGGTGTGTGCATGGAAGGTTCCCGTGCCCCACATGCAAGGGAGCTCTTGAGTTTCGTTGGCTTCAGGCCGGTCGCAAGTTTTCTTGCTTCGACATGCATAGACAGTTCCTGGATCCTCGCCAAAAGTTCAGGAAAGACAAGAAGAACTTCATCAGGGGTAGAGTTGTCAAAAACTCTGCACCACCTGCATTGATAGGCCAACAGACCCTGGATCAGTTAAACACTCTCGAGCCAGATCCACAACGTCCAGGGTACTTCAAGGGGTATAATACTAAGCACGCGTGGACTCACAAAACATGCTTATGGGATCTGCCTTACTTCAAAGACCTCCTTTGCCCACACAACATCGGCGTGATGCACACTGAGAAGAATATCGCCGAGGCACTTTTTGGTACATTGTTCGGCATAGATGGGAAGTCAAAGGATAATACTAAGGCTAGAGTCGATCTGGAGGCGCTATGTGATAGGCCATTACAAAACATGAAAGAACCGAAAGGAAAGCAGAACTGGATGAAGCCAAAGGCATGGTTCAATCTTGGAAGGCCAGCTATGAGGGAAATTCTCTTGTGGGTGCAACAGCAGTTGATGTTCCCCGATGGGTATGCAGCGAATCTAAAGAGGGGAGCGAATCTTGATAAACTGAAGATATTTGGTCTCAAGAGTCATGATTGGCACATATGGATTGAGCGGGTAATGCCGGTGATGTTGCGTGGCTTCATCCCTGACGATGAATGGCTACTACTGGCAGAACTCAGCTATTTCTTCCGTGTTCTTTGTGCGAAAGAACTATCGCCTGGCGTGCTAGAAGAAATGGAAGAGTTGGCACCGGAGTTGATCTGCAAGTTAGAGAAGATCTTTCCACCAGGCTTCTTTAATCCAATGCAGCATTTGATTTTGCATCTCCCGACCGAGGCAAGATTGGGGGGCCCCGTGCAAAATCGTTGGTGCTACCCAACTGAGAGGATGCAGAAGACGCTTCAAGAAAAATGTAAAAATAAACGTAGAATTGAAGCATCGATGGCTGAGGCATTCATCACAGAGGAGGCGGCAAACTTCGTAACAGCGCACTACGAAGCCAAAAATCGTCATTTGCATAATCCGAAGCCTCGGTACAATGCTGACGAGCCTAAAAAGGGTGGATCCAACCTCAGCCTATTCAAAGGGAATCTCGCACCAGCTAGTGTTTCAAATCCAGTATCTTTGGATAACGAAGAATGGCGGACCATTTCGTTGTATATCTTCAACAACCTGATAGAAGTGCGGCCGTACATCGAGTAAGTTCTCGGTACATTGTTTCGCAACTTCTATTTCCTTTGAACTACTCTTATTCCTGGATATGTCATACAGTCGATAAGTCGCCATATTCTCATATGGAGCGGAGATCCAAAAGGATTCCGTCGAAGAGTATGAGCTTCTCGCAAAGCAAGGAGGTGGCTATCCCGGTTTCATCTCTTGGTTCAAACAAATGGTAATTTCTATTAGACAATTTCATTTCATTCACTAATTTGTGCATAATGCAACAATCCTTTCATATTAAACTTGTAGGCTAATTCAGAGTCTATGGACGCCGAATTGAGACAAGTCGCTAATGGTTTTGACTATAAGGTCCGTTCATTTGACAAGTACGACATCAACGGGTATCGCTTTCGTACCTATGGCAAAGAGCTATCTATGGCCGACCGAAAGTCAACAAATTGTTGTGTATCTGCTATCGGCGAAGGAGATACCAAGTATTATGGGAGAGTTGAAGCAATTTATGAACTTCTGTTCTATGGTGAAGCAATTTATGAACCTCACATTAGACTTTCTCCCTCAAAGGAAGAGGATTATGAACCTCACATTAACCCAGACACATATGAAGGAGAATTCTTCCAAGAGGCACGTCTTTCCAAAAAGCGTTTCAAGAACCGCTATACTTCACCCCAAAACATTGAAGTAGACAGCGACAATGAATCTGACATCACCCCAGAGGAGGAACAAGAAGAGCCGAAACAAGAAGAGGTTACTGCTGTGGATGACCTGTCAATGCTTGACCGATTACGTCAAGGTGGCCTTGCACATGTTGATGCCAATGAACCCTATGAGCCCGTCATTGATTATAGTGATGATGATGATTATGCATTTATTGATGATACTGATCGAGATTATTAGTAGTGTCAGGTATTACATTTTTTATGTTGTACTTGATGATGATACACTTAAGTGATACACATATTATTATTCATGTCGGTCTTTTTTTATGTTGTACTAATTTCGTTTACTGTTTGTCATGGCAGGTGTTGAAAGATGGTGGGCGTTGGTCGGGAGCGTGGTCTGAGGTCTTCCATTCCAGACGCACCTCTCCGCCGAGCGTTGCTGGACAGTATGGCCACACCGCCGGGCCCTTCTTCGTCGACCGGCGGAGAGGCAGCGGGAGTTGGAGGAGAGGACGACAAAGATGATGGAGGAGGAGAGGGCACGGAATGACATGCAGGCAAGGGCCATGTACGAGCTCCTTGTGGTAAGTTTCTTCTGCAGATTAGCCAAAACATTCATGTAGTGTTTGTCTCATTACTAACTAGTATGACTGAGTCGTCAAAACCAAATGTGCAGTATATGTGCGAGAAGACAGGTCAGACCGCTCCGCCGATGCCAGTGATTGCTCCTGGGACCACGGTGAGTTTTATTTGAATGGACATTACTTGCTAGTCTTAACATTTGAGTGTCATCATGCTAACAAGACATTGGAAATGATCTTTGGTCCAGCGTAACTCCAGACAAGCATCGCACAATCCTTCTCCAGCTACCGACACGAGCCACCCCGCTCCTACACCTCATGGATCTTGGTAAGTTTATCTAGTGTTTTGCTTAACACATGCATAAAGACCTAGACTTAGCTTTATTTCCTCCAATGCTTACCATAATGACCTAGACTTAGCTTCTTCTCCTCCAAAATGACTTAATAAGCTTACTGACCTCCAAAACCATCCATTTTACCTAAGTTAGCTCTAAAACGATCTGTACTTAGCTTACTTATGTCAAAAATTGCATAATTAGCTTAGTTAGCTCATAGACGATCCATTTTACCTAAGTTAGCTCTAAAATGACCCATTTTACCTAGGTTAGCTTATAAATGATCCAGTTCGTCCAAGTTAGCTCAAAATGACCCATTTTACCTAGATTAGCTCCTAAATGATCCATTTTACCTACGTTAGCTTTAAAATGACCCATTTCACCTAGGTTAACTCCAAAATGACCCATCTTACCTAGGTTATCTCACAAACGATCCATTTCAACTAATTTAGCTCATAAACGATCCATTTCACCAAGTTAGCTAAAAAATGATCCATTTCACCTAAATTAGCTCTTAAATGATCCATTTCACCTAAGTTAGCTCAAAAAGATCCATTTCAACTAAATTAGCTCATAAATGATCCATTTCACCTAAGTTAGCTCAAAAACGATCCATTTCAAATAAGTTAGCTCAAAATGATCCATTTCACCTAAGTTAGCTAAAAAACGATCCATTTCACCTTAGTTACCTCAAAAACGATCCATTTGACCTTAGTTAGCTCATAAACAACCCATTTCAACTAAGTTAGCTCATAAATGATCCATTTCACCTTAGCTAGCTCATAAACGACCCATTTCAACTTAGTTAGCTCATATATGATCCATTTCACGTAAGTTAGCTCATAAATGATATACTCTTCTTGTTCTAGTCTTCTTCTTGTTCTACTCTTCTTGTTCTAGTCTTCTTCTTGTTCTACTCTTCTTCTTGTTCTACTCTTCTTGTTCTAACTTTCTTATTTTTCATTTTGCAGATTTCATTCACTTGACGAAAGCTTGCATAGATGGAGTGCTCCTTATCCCTTTCTCTATTTCTTTTGTATCGTTGAACTATGCATGTATCGTTGGATGAAATTGTTGTAATATATATGGTTGGATGCCTCTATGTTGAACTTGTTATGTATGATGGAACTATGCATGTAATATATATGGTTGGATGATGAAGTTATGTGTTGGATATCTTATATGTTTGCTCTGTAATGGCCTTTTGAAATATATCTATATATGTCATATATATTTGTGATGAAAATTGTTGGATTTAATAAAAAACAGATAAAAGAGCCAATATGCAGGCTCTTTGCCGTCTGCCACCGACGGCAACGGGCTCTTTGCCGTCTGCCGCGGACGGCAAAGAAGACACGTGGCATCTAGCTGTGCTTCCTAGGAGCTGACCCATTTGGTCCGTTTACCTACAGTGGCAGCCGGCAAAGACTTTGCCATCAGTGGCGGACGGCAAAGAACATGCACTTTGCCATCAGTGGAAGACGGCAAAGAACCTGCCATGTAGTGACGTGTAGATGACATCATACGGCGGACGGCAAAGACACTAGAAATTTTGCCATCAGCAGCGGACGGCAAAGGCCTGCCGTTAGCCACTTAACGGACTGACAGTGCAATTATTGCCGTCCGCTCTCTTTGCCGTCCGCCGCAGACGGCAAAGGGCCTTTGCCGTCAGCCGCCAGGAAGCAGACGGCAAAGTAGCTGTTTATCGTAGCCTACTTTGCCGGAGCCTTTTGCCGTCCACGGCTGACGGCAAAGGCCTTTGCCGTCCGCTGTTCATGCCTTTGCCGTCCGCCGTGGCAGAAGGCAAAGTAGCTGATTCCTGTAGTGTTACAGTCGGGAATGCCTCCACTCCACCCCACATCCCAGCCGGAGCAGGAGTCGTCATGCTTAGTCACTGGCCGTCTCAAGCAATGCTCGGCGGATACGCGAGCAATAGCATGACCGGCCCAGGCAGGAGGCTATGGATGCTCAGGATATCGTTGACTCAGCCCGGGCACGGCGAGAAGCAAACGCTGCTAATGCGGCGGCTTATTAATCACCTCTTGTAACCCCCTTGACTTCACAGGATGTCGCGTCAAGCACCCGAGTCATCGGGATCCCATGCCTAGTGATGGCTTTGCGCAACGAGCGTATGCCCAAGGATTTCAAGGGCCCCCAAAAAGTGTCCAACTACACACCCGACCTCGACCTGGCGTGTTGGATTGAGAGTTATGAAATTGCCATGGACATGCTGGATGCCAATGATGCAGTCTGTGCCAAGTATTTGGCTAGGATGCTGGAAGGGCCGGCTCGCACCTAGCTCAAAAACTTACCGCCTAATTCCATCAATACTTGGGGCAGATTCGAAGGCATGTTTCTTCAAGCACTTTCAAGGAACTTGCAAGCGTCCTATGACGATTGTTGATCTACAACACTGTGTTCAGCGTGAAGGCGAGTTTGCCCACCATTGGTCTCCCCGGGTCGCGAATATCATCCACTCCTCAGATGGTATATTGGCAGCTCAAGCCGTGTTGATTCTGGTGAAAAATTGTCGCTTCAACCCTCTCATCCAAAAGCTTGGTCGGCTCAAGGGGACGATTATGAACATGACTGTCTTGGCCCCATATGCAGACTCAGATACCACCAAAGATGCTAACCCAGACGATGACCGGTCCAACAAGGGTAAGAAGAATTATGGTGGGAAGGGTCAGCAGCAAGGTAATCTGGGGCACAATGGCAACCATGGTGGCAAACGCAAGCACCCGAAGGGCGGCTCAAATTTTATCGCTAACATGAACACTGGTTTCAAGGGCCAGAGGAGAAATGATGTTGGGAGGCCGTTCAATGCCAATAAAAGCTCAAAACTTCGAGTATGCTCTCAAAGGTCCATGTCAAAAGCACAGTACCCTAGATAGGCCAGCCAGTCACTCTTGGGAAAATGGTCATATCATGCAGGCTTATCGCAATCAGCTCCACCACAACCATCATGGCGGTGGGGGTGGTAACCCTGGTCAGCTAGCAACTGGCGGCTCAAACTTTTCAGGAGGCGGTTCGTCGGGTAATTATCATAACCCAGGCTATCAAGGCTCGGGCGGCTTAGGATCTGGATACCAAGGGTCTGGGAATGACGGCAGAAACCAGCACTCTGTTCAAGGTGGAAATCAACATCAGAACAACGAGACATGCTTTCAAAGCAATCCTAAGTAGTTAAGTAGTGGACAATATCACATCTTCACCACCAGCACCTGCAAGTAGGACAACAAGATTCAGAAACATGTGGTTAATATGATTGAGCCAGCGGTTCCTCAGTATTTGAATTGGTAGGAGCAACCAATCACTTGGAGTAGGGCTGATCAGCCGCCACGGGTCTATAATCTTGGTGCCTTGGCCTTGGTGGTGGCACCTCAAGTTGGTGGGTATAATCTCACAAAGATACTCATGGATAGAGGAAGCAGCATCAACTTCTTGTATTATGACACCTTCAGACGTATGAACTTGTGAGAAAAGCAGCTCTCATCTTCTTCCATCATTTTCCATGTATTGTCCCTAGGAAATCAGCGTACCCCATAGGGAGGATCAAATTGGAAGTCACGTTTGGCAATGAGTATAATTACATAATGGAGTTTTTGACGTTTGAGGTGGTCAAGATCAAGAGTCCTTACCATGCCTTGTTTGGAAGGCCCGCTTATGCTCGTTTTATGGCTCGATCCTCTTATGTTTATCTCAAACTCAAGTTGCCTGGACCCAAGGGTACTATTATTGTCAACGGGAATAGGAAGACCGCTCGTGAGTGTGAAGAAAGATACGCGGCATATGCTGAGATGGCTTGTGCGGCAGAGGAGTTGAAATTTTACAAACCCAATGTTGATTCGACTGACATGACTTCTCTCAAAAAACCCACCACAAAGTCTGACCCGCCCCTCAAGTTCAAGTCATCCGAAGACACAAAGCAGGTTGATTTTGTCCCCGACGACTCATCTCAGCACTTAACTATTAGGATTGGCATTGACCCCAAATAGGAAAGCGCGCTCATGGAGTTCTTCAGTGAGAATTTGGACATATTTGCATGGAAACCCTCTGACGTGCCTGGTGTACCGAGAGAATTCACGAGCACCATCTTAATGTTGATCCTAAGATGTAACCGGTCCATCAATACCTCCTTCGTTTTAACGAGGAGAGGCGCAGGGCCATTGGGGAAGAGGTGGCCCGGCTCCTAGCTGTCGGGTTCATCATCGAAGTATTTCATCCTGAGTGGCTGGCTAATCTGGCGCTGGTCTTAAAAAAAGAACGGCACTTGGCGTATGTGTGTTGATTACACAGATCTTAAGAAGGCATGCCCCAAAGACACGTTTGTCCTCCCCCGCATTGATCAGATCAACGATGCCACTGCTGGTTGTGAGAGTTTGTGCTTTCTAGATGCTTACTCCGGCTATCATCAGATTAAGATGGCCGTTCAGGATGAGGAGAATACGGCTTTCATCATCACCCTTTGGGGCTTTCTGTTATCTCTCGATGCCTTTCGGGCTTAAGAGTGCCGGGGCGACTTATCAGCGTTACGTGCAGAATTGTTTTCACAATCAGATTGGACGAAATGTTCATGCTTATGTCAAAGATATTGTCGTCAAATCTCCAAAGAAGGATACTTTGCTGCATGATCTCAAGGAGATCTTTGACAACCTTTGGTGGTACAAAATGATGCGTAACCCAACCAAGTGTGTCTTTGGAGTTCCGGCAGGCAAATTGTTGGGTTTCCTGGTGTCGGAAAGAGGCATCAAAGAAAATCCAGAGAAAACCAAAGCATTCACTTCCCTTGTAAAGCCGGCCAACATCAATGATGTAAAGAGGATGGTGGGTCGTATTGCCGCCTTAAGCCGGTTCATAAGCCGCCTGGCTGAGAAGGTTGTCCCTCTGTACCAGATGCTAAAGAAAACAGATAACTTCGTCTGGAGTGATGGTGCAAACAATGCTTTTGAAGCCCTCAAGAAACAGTTGGTTGAGCCGCCCGTCTTGGCTACTCCTATTGACAAAGAGACTATGCTCATGTACATTGCTGCCAATAACAAAGCGGTAAGTGTTGCAGTTGTCGTGGAGCACAAGGAGGCTGGGAAAGAATATCCTATTCAGAGGCCAGCCTACTATATTACCGAAGTCTTGACAGAGTCCAAATAGAGATATCCACATTGGCAGAAGCTGGTCTTCGGGGTCTGCAAGTCATAAGCTGAAGCATTATCTTCTGGAACACCCAATAACTATGGTTAGTTCTGCCCCGTTGGGAGACATCATCCAAAACAGGGAAAACCACTGGAAGGATTTCTAAGTGGGCAAATGAGCTTCGGCCACACCATTTGAAATATGTGCCCGAACAACCATCAAGTCCAAGCACTAGTGGATTTCATCAAAGATTGGACTGAGCTTCAAGTTCCTGAGAGAAGCCGGATAAAACTTATTGGACAATTCACTTTGATGGTTCCAGATAGTTGGATGGCTCAGGGCTAGAGTTATATTATCTTCTCTAGGAGATGATAAATTTTGTTATGTCCTAAGGTTAATGTTTCCTTGTACTAACAATTCAGCTGAGTATGGAGCTCTCCTCCATGGTCTCCGGATGGCTAAGGAGATGAATCTTAGCCGGGTTAGATGTGTGGGTGACTCAGATTTAGTTGCTCAGCAAGTTTCTGGCAAGTGGGATTCTAAGGACCCCCTGATGGTGGCTTATCAATAAGTGGTGACTAAAATTGCAGGTCACTTCCAGGGTTATCAAGTGGATAACATTGATAGGCGACTCAATGAGGTGGATGATGCTTTGTCATGACTCGGTTCTCAACGTAAGACGGTTCCCCTATTGTTTTCCTTGATGTCCTCCATAATCCCTTTGTCAAACTGCCATCCGAGGAAGATCTAGTTGTTCCTGACCTGGAAGCACAATGCTCTTCATGTTACGCCTGACTGGAAGGTACATTATTTGAATTAGCTGACTCGAGGAGAGCCCCCTGATGATGAACTTATTGCTCCTTCGATCGTTCTCTATTCAAAGTCAATGACTATCGTCCATGGCGAGATACACAGGAGAAGTATCACTGATGTTTTTTTAGCGTTGTGTCTCCCCTGATGAGGGCCGTGAGATCCTCAATGAGTTCCACTCTGGCGACTGTGGTCATCATGTTGGCTGAAGATCATTGCTTTCAAACGCTTTTCGACATGGTTTCTATTGGCTCGCGGCTCTTGCAGATGCTGAAGACATTGTGCGTAAGAGTGATGGATGTCAGAAGTTTGCACGGCATGCTCATGTGCCGGCTCGAGAACATCGAATGATTCCCATCACTTGGCCTTTTGCAGTCTGGGGGCTTGATATGGTTTGTCCATTCAAATGGTCCAAAGTCAATAAAACTCATCTTCTCATGGCTATTAACAAGTTCACCAAGTGGGTTCAAGCAGAACCCATCAGTAATTGCGATGCAGAAACAACAGTCAAATTCGTGAAGAAGTTGATCTTTCATTTTGGTTATCCACACAACATCATCACTAATAATGGGGCTAATTTGTCCAAAGGAGCCATGAACAAATTTTGTCAGCAAGAGCATATCCAGCTTGATGTAGCTTCTGTAGCATGATACGTCCATTTTGCATCATGCTTTTATATCGATATTTATTGCATTATGGGATGTTATTTCACGTTATGTCACAATACTTATGGCTATTCTCTCTTATTTCACAAGGTTTACATGAAGAGGGAGAATGCCGGCAGCTGGGATTCTGGGGTGGAAAAGGAGCAAATATAGAGACCTATTCTGCACAGCTCCAAAAGTCCTGAAACAGCACGAAAGTCATTTTGGGAATTAATAAAAAATATTGAGCGGAAGAAATACCTGAGGGGGGCCACCCACCACCCACGAGGGTGGGGGCACGCCCTACCCCCCTGGGCGCGCCCCCGTGCCTCGTGGGCCACCTGGCAGCCCTCCGGTGCCCATCTTCTACTATATGAAGTCTTTTACCCTGAAAAAATCATAAGCAAGCTTACAAGACGAAACTCCGCCGCCACGAGGCGAAACCTTGGTGAACCAATCTAGGGGTCTAGCGGAGCTGTTCTGTCGAGGAAATTTCCCTCTGGGAGAGGGAAATCATCACCATCTCCATCACCATCGCTCCTCTCATCGGGAGGGGGTCAATCTCCATCAACATCTTCACCAGCACCATCTCCACTCAAACCATAGTTCACTTCTTGTATCCAATCTTTGTACCAAAATCTCAGATTGGTACCTGTGGGTTGCTAGTAGTGTTGATTACTCCTTGTAGTTGATGCTAGTTGGTTTATTTGGTGGAAGATCATATGTTCAGATCCTTAATGCATATTAATACCCCTATGTGCCCCGCATGGTGGATCGAGGGTACACGCTGGAGGAAGACCATGGCTCGTTCCTCGGGTCAGGCTGGGAGGAAGAAGCGCCAGAAGCCGACCTCTTTCAGGAGCCTCACGGGAGCCTCGACAACTACCCGGTACCGCTAATTCCTCAAGAGCAGGCTTATGCTAACCATGGGTCACAGGAGGTTCAGGTCACCGCAGCGGATGGCTGCCCCAGTGCAGCGATCTCCTTCCCCTCAGGAGGAGGGCACTGGGGGCAGCAGGAGAGGGGTTGGGAGCCAGGTTCCTCCCCGCGGCGTGCGGAGCAAGGTGTTCTTCGGAGGTAGGCCCTCTACCGGGGAGGTGCCCCAGGGCCTGCCCCTGGTAGAGGACCCGTGGTCGTCGGGGGAACCGCTGGCGTCCTCTTTTTCCCATTGGCGTCGTCCTAGTTTCTGGTCGCCGTCGATGGGGTCAAGGGTGGCGCAAGGCGGGGCCCTCGTCTGGCGATGTGAAGCAAGGCTGGTACCTGTGAAGAAGACCTAGTGTGTGTGAAGCTCGTCGCCCGTGACACTCTCACATAATAATGAGCGGAGTCTCCAGAGAGCCGCCCTCGGGCCTCAGGGGCTCCCTCCTACGCCCAGTGGCAGCACTTAGCTCCGTGCTGGTGAGAAGACGTCGAAGACTAGACTAGGTGCCGGACGCGGCCATTTGCCTTGTTTTCTCCTTTCGTGCGAACAAGCTTTCTTGCCTCGGATCTAAGTTGAAGTTGAATTTGTGTTTGCGTATGTGGGAAGGGGTGTTGTGTCTTATTTGCGTGCTTTCTCGTGCTCCTATTTCCGCTCAAGTTGGAATTCACACTAGCTGCCTCCCTCTCGTGGTCCCCTCGCGAGTGGGGCAGGGCCTAGCACGTGCACTCGTCGTCTCGCGGTCGGTGTTCGCTCCGGCCAGGCTCTCGGCGCATGGTCGAGTGGGACCCCCATGGGCCCTCGAATGCACACCACAAGCCCACTTGAGGCACGCCAAGACAAAGGTAAAACCACAAAGACCTATTCATCACAACAATCACGGCATCATGCAGGCACTCGTCAGGCGCCAATCTTGACAACACATAGGCAACAATTTTCTTACATGAGGGGATTCCCCTCCCAAAATGCTCTCACAACCTTCAGGGCCATGCCCAAGTCTCTTCCTGCGCAGGGCAAGCAGCGGGAGGAAGCACGGGGTCAATCGGAAAAAACGCTCGCCGCATCTCCTAGGGCATCCCCGGAGGCGTCGCTGGCACCACTATCGTCATCGCCAGCCTCTTCATCACCATTGTTGGCGCTGTTTCCACCCTCGCTCACCACGATGCCTTCATCGGCGGCGACAATCACCCTGTCGTCGTTAGAAGTGAAGGCCCGGACGAGCGCATCAACGTTGTCCTCCACCCACCGCGCTAGGTCGCCTCGCACGGCCTCAGGCACTGGGGCGATGGCGGCATCAAAGTCGAAGAGGGGATCGAGGTTCTGAAGATGGCTGAAGACGCGTAAAATGCCCGCGCAAGCAGGCCGCGGCTCCGTTCCTCCACCAGCTGGCGATACCTCTCAGAGCGGTTCTCGAGATGCCTCACCACGTTAGTGAAGAACTGGAGGTTGCCGGCGTAGTTGGTCACGTGCGGCTCCTCGGCGCAGCCTCGCAGATGTTGCCCAAGGCTGTGTTGGCACTTTCCCTAAGCGTTCGGAGCATGGGGCCGTGCATGTGCTCCAACGTCTGCCACTGGCGGATCTCGTCCGCATTCCGCTCCGCGACGGCCTCAGCATCATCAACCCGCCGTTGAAGAAGAAGCAGCTCGGCACGGGAGGAGGCCAGCTCGGCCTGCGCCGAGCTTAGCATGACAGCGGTGGCCTCACCTCGCTGTGTGGCTTCAGTCAACCTGGTCCTAAGGGCAGCAGTCCTGCCCGTGGCCTCAGCCCTGATCAACTCCAGCCGTTCTTCATACTCGCGCTCAAGACCGGCGCGAGCCTCCGCCACGCGATGGTCGATCTCCTCCTGGATCCGGGCCTCCCGCGCACCGACGTTGTCCTTCGCCTGGGCAACCTGGCGCTCCCGCGTCTCCAATCGCTCCAGATCAAGGTTGCGCTCGGCAGTCTCCAGCGTCAGCGCTTCCTCACGCCTTTGGAGTTCTTCCTCTTTAGTGGGCCCTCCCTTCAGCAGTGCGAGGGCGGATCGGTGCAGCTCCACCTGCTGCTCTAGGGAGTTGCACCAGTCCTGGAGCTCCCACGTGCGCTCCTCCGCAGCTTCGTGTCGCTTGTGAGCCTCCTGAGCTTCTTCGAGGGCCCGGGAACAGGCCTCCCGTGAGGCCGCCAAGGACACTTCGGGCTTGGCATTCTCGAGGTCATGCTGGTGGTGCGTGGGACCCACAGCCGCCTTCAGCTTGCGCCGCTCCTCGACCAGCCTCAAGCCTTCAGCTTCAAGACGCGCGTCTTCCGCCGCCAGCTCTGTGCCGAGCTGACCCACTGCATCGACTGCCCTTCGGAGAAACTCTTGGCGGAGAATTCTGCGCTCCCGCACACGCCCAAGCACGTCATCAACACCATCCTCCATTGTCGATGCCGGCGGAGGGCCTCGGGGCGATTGGCCCCCTCTCGGCAGGGGGGTGGTGCCCCTGCGATCACCGGGCAGGCACCGTGAGAGACCCAGCCTGGCGTCGACCACCTCCCGCTGGGTACCCAAAGATCGGCTTCAGCCACTCGCCGCCGATGATCAATGAAGGAGCTCTGGGCAAGCTAGATGTGCCCAGGGAGGGCTCGCGAGGGAAGAGTGGCGCGATGACGGGATCAAGACGCGCCACAGGACGGCCTGCCTCTCCAGCCGAACTTGCACCCAAGGCGGCGCGCGAACCCGAGGCAGTTGAGGTTGGTGACGGAGGAGGAGCATGAGGGAGTGGCTATTCAGCTGGCTCCGCGGGCTCGTCGGAAGGAATCCTGAAAGGCCATGGTCAGCAAAAAGAGGGGCAGACAAGGAACCATGAAAAGCAGAGACTTACTCGTCCATGGCGAAGTACTTCATGTGCTTCAATGGGCCGTGCGAACGCTCATCACCACCGGAAGCCTCCTTCCTAGTGCGAAGGGCCTCGAAATCTATGCGGAACCGGCCCAAGCTCACGACGTGAGGGCCGGCGCGCGGCATAGGAGCCGAAGCGTCAGGCCGGCCTGCACCAGGAGCACCAGCCAGAGGGGAGCAATCGGACACCACCTCTTGGTGGCCTGACGGGGTCTCGGGGGCTTTAGCCTCGGGAACGGCAGGCCACGTTCCCTGGTCAGCCACCATCTCGTGAGGGGTACCATCAGCTCCGGAGGATGCCGCCTTGGGAGCCCCACGCAACATCAGCACCTCGATGTCAGGCCCCTCGGCGGCTGCCAATCCTTGCCTCCCTGCAACGACTCCTGAGGCAAGGTCGGCGCGGACAGCCGGGGGAAGGACCACGGCAACCGGATTCTCGCGAGGTCCCACAAGGTTGGCTGGGCGCAACCCCCATTCGTCGAAACGAGGCACCTGCCTCACGAAGTCGGCCCTGTTTCTGCAAACATACAGCAGGGCGCCCCCATGGCCAGCGCTGCCAGGAGAGGGGTTGCCCGTCAGGACAGCAGCACCTTCTTCAACATCTCTGGTGCAAGATCCCCTTCCTGGAGCCTCATACGGTCCTGGTGACCAATGTAAGTCCACATTGGGCGGGAATGGCGCTGGAGAGGAGCGATGCGGCACCGGAGGAACTCCTTCACCACCTTGGGTGCCGTCACCTCGAGCTCCCTCAACCTCTCAAAGCGATTCCAGACGAAGGCAAGTTGGGGGCTCGTGAGTTCTTCGTGATCCCAACCAGGGTTGGGAATAGTAGGCAGCGTCGGGTGCTCGAGCAGGGGGCTGGGCACCCCAACATCCACGTACAGCCACCGCTACCGGAACCCGCTCGCAGAAGGTGGGAGGCTGAAATCAATCCCCGAGGCGGTCGTCTCCGGCACGGCCTGGAAGCTAACGCACCCCAAACACCAGGAAGGATCGGTCAACCGCAGCGAGAAGAAGTGGCACGGAAGGGCAACAGAAGGAGGAATCCCCACCATGGCCTCGCAGACGAAGGGGAAGACAGCAAGCAGAGCAACGGATTGGGGACCAAGATGCATCATGTGGATCTGATAATGGGAAAGCACCGCATTGAAGAAGGCAGAAAAGGGGGGAACCAGGCCTGCCCACAAGGTGTCGGCGAAGAATTGGACCTCCGTGATGACCCTGTCGAAGAAAGCATGAGACGCGGGCCAGGCCGTCATCTTCCCACACTCATTGAAGCTGGAGGCAAGCGCGGAGCAGACCTTCTCCAGGGCCTCCAGGTTGAGTATGAGCGATTTGTTGACAACGGGAGCAACCACCGAGGGCGTGCTAGTCGAGGGCGCGAGCTTCTTCCCCTGATCCTTTTTCGTTGGCGCCATGGCAATGGGACGGGGGAAGAGCTCGAGGTGAATTGGAGGCGAAAGCAGAGGCTTGAGGAGGAAAGAGGAGCAAGAAGTGCGCAGGCTGCGAAAGGAAGATAACTGTGTGCAAATCTCGTGTCCGCCTAGCCAGGCGCATAATGAGGCAGCATGGGGAAGCAGAGACGCCCACGTCCAATCAACCGCCACGCGGCGCCCAAGGCCGCAGGCTGATGGGGCCAGCGGCGCTCCGCACTTGCCCCTTCGCTTCTCCGCTGAGCCAAGTCCAAGCGCGCCTTGGGTCCGGGGGCTACTGTCGGCGTTCTGGGAACGGGGGTCCCCAGACTTGCCTACGTGAGGCCTGCGGCGTGGCTCAAGTAGTGGCCCAGTACGGCCCGTGTTCATCAACACAAAACCCAAGACCCACGCGAGGGGCCAAGCCTCGCGGGGCGAACGATGCAAGGCTTCCTCAGGGACGGCCTCACCAGGTAGGCTCGCTACGAGGCGGAGAGATCAAGGCAGGGTACCTCGCGAGGTGCTCGTGACGCAAGCCGTGACGATCAAGACCAGGCGGGCGCCAGGCGGGCGCCGGCCTGCGCAATGTCCTTGTTCCATCTTTGGTGCAAATGGGGCAAGCACAGACGTGGAGTACCGAGGCATTAGGCAAAGGTTGCCATTTCAGTGCAACGAGACCAAGACCAGTGGAGCGGCAGGATGGAGGTCACCGTGGAGCCCAAGACGGCGTCATCACCAGTGCTTTTGGCAGCTGAAGACCAACTTTAGTCAGGATAACTTGTACTATATGTTCCCCTTCAAAATGGCCATTGTCGGTGCCCTTCCCGCTCAATATTTGGGAAGAGGCCCAGGGCCTCTATAAATAGAGCTAGCCACCACAGTAGAGAGGCAGCGGATCCAGACCTTGGAAAGCCTAGAGAGAGAGAGGCGATCGAACTCACCCAAGCAGTTCATAGCACCAGCTCAAGAACACCTCTCGCGAGGCTGTTCTCCCTTTGTACTGTTCATCATCTGCCCCTGAGGCATTCCACCACACCACACACTGGAGTAGGGTATTACACCACAACGGTGGCCCAAACCAGTATAAATCTCGTGTCCCTTGCGCTGTTCATCGTTTCTTGCCTAGATCTCATGAGGCAATCGAGCGTAGATCGGTAGGGGAGAGATCTTCGTGCGCACCCCAGTGTTCGAACCTCAAGGGTCTGCCGGAACCCAACATCCGACAGAAATACTTAAGAAAGATTTGATTTCTGCACCTATTGTTCAGCCACCTGATTGGAATTTACCCTTTGAAATTATGTGTGATGCTAGTGATTATGCCGTAGGTGTTGTTCTAGGACAAAGAGTTGATAAGAAACTAAATGTTATTCAATATGCTAGTAAAACTCTAGACACTGCCCAGAGAAATTATGGTACTACCGAAAAAGAATTCTTAGCAGTTTTATTTGCTTGTGATAATTTCAGGCCTTATATTGTTGATTCTAAAGTAACTAGCCATATTGATCATGCTGCTATTAAATATCTTATGGAAAAGAAAGATGCTAAACCTAGACTTATTAGATGGGTTCTCTTGCTACAAGAATTTCATTTGCATATTATTGATAGAAAGGGAGCTGAGAACCCCGTTGCAGACAACTTGTCTAGGTTAGAAAATGTTCTTGATGACCCACTGCCTATTGATGATAGCTTTCCTGATGAACAATTAGCTGTCATAAATGCTTCTCGTACTGCTCCATGGTATGCTAATTATGCTAATTACATTGTTGCTAAATTTATACCACCAAGTTTCACATACCAGCAAAAGAAAAAGCTCTTCTATGATTTAACACATTACTTCTGGGATGACCCACACCTTTATAAAGAAGGAGTAGATGGTGTTATTAGACGTTGTGTACCTGAGCATGAACAGGGACAGATCCTACGCAAGTTTCACTCCGAGGCATATGGAGGACACCATGCTGGAGATAGAACTGCACATAAGGTATTGCAATCCGGTTTTTATTGGCCTAGTCTCTTCAAAGATGCCCGTAAGTTTTTCTTGTCTTGTGATGAATGTCAAAGAATTGGTAATATTAGTAGATGTCAAGAAATGCCTATGAACTATTCTCTAGTTATTGAACCGTTTGATGTTTATATGGGACCATTTCCTCCCTCTAATGGATATACACATATTTTAGTTACTGTTGATTACATTACTAAGTGGGTAGAAGCTATTCCAACTAGTAGTGTTGATCATAACACCTCTATTAAAATGCTTAAAGAAGTTATTTTTCCGAGGTTTGGAGTCCCTAGATATCTCATGACTGATGGTGGTTCACATTTTATTCATGGTGCTTTTCGTAAAATGATTGCTATTTATGATGTTAATCATAGAATTGCATCTCCATATCACCCACAGTCTAGTGGTCAAGTAGAATTGAGTAACAGAGAGCTTAAATTAATTTTGCAAAAGACTGTTAATAGATCTAGAAAGAATTGGTCAGAAACTTGATGATGCATTATGGGCTTATAGAACTGCATATAAGAATCCTATGGGTATGTCTCCGTATAAAATGGTTTATGGAAAAGCATGTCACTTACCTCTCGAACTAGAACATAAGGCATATTGGGCCATTAAAGAGCTCAATTATGATGTCAAACTTGCCGGCGAGAAGAGGCTATTTGACATTATCTCACTTGATGAACGGAGAACCCAAGCCTACGAGAATGCCAAATTGTTTAAAGAAAAAGTTAAAAGATGGCATGACAAAAGGATACAAAAGCATGAGTTTAACGTAGGTGATTATGTGTTGCTATTCAACTCTCACCTAAGATTTTTTGCAGGAAAACTTCTCTCTAAATGGGAAGGCCCTTACGTTATCGAGGAGGTCTATCATTCTGGTGCCATAAAAATCAACAACTTCGAAGGCACAAATCTGAAGGTGGTGAATGGTCAAAGAATCAAACATTATATCTCAGGTAATGCTATAAATGTTGAAACTAATGTTATTGAAACCGTAACCCCGGAGGAATACATAAGAGACACTTTCCAGAACCTTTTAGACTACGAAAAGGAATAGGTATGAGGTACGGTAAGTAAACCGACTCCAAAACAATTCTAATAGCAATTTTTCTCCGTTTTGGAATATTTAAGAAATTAGGAAAATCAGAAGTAGTCCGAGAAGGACATGAGGCATCCACGAGGGTGGAGGGCGCGCCCTACCCCCCTGGGCACGCCCCCTGCCTCGTGGGCACCTCGTGTGCTCTCCGGACTCTGTTTTCTTGCACGATACTTCTTTTGGTCGGTAAAAATTCATTATATAATCTCCCGAAGGTTTTGACCACTGTATCACACAAAAATCTTCTGTCTTTGTTTCGAGCTATTTTTCTGACAGATCTAGAGCACCATGATGTCACCCTCCTCCAACAATGAAGACAAGGATGCTTGGCTATTGAAGATAGAGCTGAAGAGAGAAGAACCCGGGGCGATCAACAAGGATGATGGGATCAAGAAGGCCATGGAGGATCAAGCTCTGGCGTCAGAAGAAGAAAACGTCCTTCAACCTCTTCCTAACCTCTTTACCCCAACTGAGATTGAAGCTTTCAAGATGATTGAGTTAGCTTGCATACAAAACAAGTATCTCACACAGGAAAATATTTTGTTGAACGATCATATCTCGCACTCAAGAGCATTATCCGGAAATTGGAAGAGCTCCTACGCTCGATGTGCGACTGTCCATCATCATCACCACCTTCTTCACCAGCAAAGGAGACATAATTACATGGGTATGGGCACTCCCCTTGGCAACTGCCAAGCTTGGGGGAGTTTCCCCGGTATCGTATCACCTTCACACTCCTATCTTTATAGTTTTATTTAGTTTGATCCTTTTGGTAATATCCTGATCTTGTAGAATAAAGTTTTGGTATGAATTAGTTTTGAGTTTTGCTTTGTGATCCCTCTATGTAATCGAGTCCATGAGATATATATAATAAAGATTAGTGTTGAGTCAAGGGCTTGCTATCTTGCTATGATCTTAAGTGCATAAAAGAATAAAAGAAATAAAAGAGATCATATTAATCTTATGGATAGTAATGACTTCACATATAAAAAGTATGATGATTAAAAGTTGTTCAGAGTTGGCAAACATAGTTTTGGTCATCGTTGCAATTAATAGGAAGTAATAAAGAGAGGTTCTCACATATAAATATACTATCTTGGACATCTTTTATGATTGTGAGCACTCATTAAAGTATGACATGCTAAAGAGTTGATTTTGGACAAGGAAGACAACGTAATGGGTTATGTTTTCTCACATCTTAGTTAAAGTATATTGTCATGGATCATCCAACATGTTGAGTTTGCCTTTCCCCCTCATGCTAGCCAAATTCCTTGCACCAAGTATAGATACTACTTGTGCTTCCAAATATCCTTAAACCCCATTTTGCCATGAGAGTCCACCATACCTACCTATGGATTGAGTAAGATCCTTCAAGTAAGTTTTCATGTTGCATGCAATAAAAATTGCTCTCTAAATATGTATGACTTATTAGTGTGGAGAAAATAAGCTTTATACAATCTTGTGATATGGAAGTAATAAAAGCGATGGACTGCATAATAAAGGTTCATATCACAAGTGGTAATACAAAGTGACGTTCTTTCGCATTAAGATTTCATGTATCCAACCATAAAAGCACATGACAACCTCTTCTTCCCTCTGAGAAGGGCCTATCTTTTACATTATGCAAGAGTCAAGGTGATCTTCACCTTTCCTTTTTATATTTTATCCTTTGGCAAGCACCTCGTGTTGGAAAGATCGTGATATATATATCCAATTAGACGTAAGTTAGCATGAACTATTATTGTTGACATTACCCTTGAGGTAAAAGGTTGGGAGGCAACACTATAAGCCCCTATCTTTCTTTGTGTCCGATTAAAACTCCATAACCATAAGTATTGGTATTAGCAATTGTGAAAGACTAAATGATAGTTGAGTATGTGGACTTGCTGAAAAGCTCTTATATTGACTCTTTCCAATGTTATGATAAATTGCAATTGCTTCAATGACTGAGAATATAGTTTCTTAGTTCTCAATGAAGTTTCTGAATCATACTTGAAATTGTGATACGTCCATTTTGCATCATGCTTTTATATTGATATTTATTGCATTATGTGCTATTATTTCACGTTATGTCACAATACTTATGGCTATTCTCTCTTATTTTACAAGGTTTACATGAAGAGGGAGAATGACGGCATCTGGGATTCTGGGCTGGAAAAGGAGCAAATATTAGAGACCTATTCTGGATACCTCCAAAAGTCCTGAAAATCCACAAAAGTCAATTTGGGAATTAATAAAAAATATTGAGCGGAAGAAATACCTGAGGGGGACCACCCACCACCCACGAGGGTGGGGGCGTGCCCTACCCCCCTCGACGCGCCCCCTGCATCGTGGGCCACCTGGAAGCCCTCCGGTGCCCATCTTCTGCTATATGAAGTCTTTTACCCTAAAAAAATCATAAGCAAGCTTACGAGACAAAACTCCGCCACCACGAGGCGGAACCTTGGCGGAACCAATCTAGGGCTCCGGCGGAGCTGTTCTGCCGGGGAAGCCTCCCTCCGGGAGGGGGAAATCATCACCATTGTCATCACCATCGATCCTCTCATCGGGAGGGGGTCAATCTCCATCAACATGTTCACCAGCACCATCTCCTCTCAAACCCTAGTTCATCTATTGTATCCAAACTTTGTACCAAAACCTCAGATTGGTACCTGTGGCTTGCTAGTAGTGTTAATTACTCCTTGTAGTTGATGCCAGTTGGTTTATTTGGTGGAAGATCATATGTTCAGATCCTTAATGCATATTAATACCCCTATGATTATGAACATGAATATGCTTTGTGAGTAGTTATATTTCTGCCTGAGGACATGGGTGAAGTCTTTCTATTAGTAGTCATGTGAATTTGGTATTCGTTCGATATTTTGATGAGATGTATGTTGTCTCTCCTCTGGTGGTGTTATGTGAACATCGACTACATGACACTTCACCATTGTTTGGGCCTAGAGGAAGGCATTGGGAAGTAATAAGTAGATGATGGGTTGCTAGAGTGACAGAAGCTTAAACCCTACTTTATAAGTTGCTTCGTAAGGGGTTGATTTGGATCCATATGTTTCATGCTATGGTTACGTTTACCTTAATACTTCTTTTGTAGTTGCGGATGCTTGCAATAGGGGTTAATCATAAGTGGGATGCTTGTCCAAGAAAGGGTAGTACCCAAGCACCGGTCCACCCACATATCAAATTATCAAAGTAACGAGCGCAAATCATATGAACGTGATGAAAACTAGCTTGACGATAATTCCCATGTGTCCTCGGGAGTGCTTTTCTCATTATAACAACTTGTCCAGGCTTGTCCTTTGCTACAAGAAGGATTGGGCCACCTTGCTACACCTTATTTACTTTCATTGCTTGTTACCCGTTACAAATTATCTTATCACAAAACTATCTATTACCTACAATTCCAGTGCTTGCAGAGAATACCTTACTGAAAACCGCTTGTCATTTCCTTCTGCTCCGCGTTGGGTTCGACACTCTTACTTATCGAAAGGACTACGATAGATCCCCTACACTTGTGGGTCATCATATCACATCCTCAATCCAATGGGCAAGCACAACATGCTAACCAGGAGAATTTACAAGGTATCAAGCCTAGAATTGTGGTTCCTCTTGAGTGCACTCCAGTTTGTTGGGTTGAAGAGCTTCCCTTTGTAATCTGGAGCATATGGACCACCACCAACAGATCAACGGGTTATACACCCTTTTTATGGTTTATGGTGCTGAAGCGGTACTCCCAAGTGATATTCGTCATGATTCTCCCAGAGTAGCGGCTTGTGTTGAAGCAGACAATGAGATGGCTCAACAAGATTCCCTTGATGCTTTGGAGGAGGAACGTGACTTTGCAGTATCACGCTCAGCAATCTATCAACAAGACCTACGTCACTATCACAGCCGTAAAGTTCATAGCCATACTTTCCAGGAGGGCAACTTAGTGCTTCAGTTGATTGAAGATCAAACTGGCATGCATAAACTTTCACCTCCTTGGGAAGGGCCTTTTGTTGTCAGCAACAACCTCAACAATGGGTCATATTATCTGGTTGACATATGTGAACACAAGAAGTCACATACATCTAAGGAGGATACTAAGGACTTGGAACAATGCTCATCTCCGTCCTTATTACACATAGAGCCACTGGCTCCCACCATTGTACATACATATGTGTCTATATCTTTTATGATCAACGATAATAAAGCCGGCACCCTCGAAACACAGGGCCTCTGTTGTTTCGTTCAAAATATTGCGTATGAGTCTTTGTTCTTTGATCATAAGTCACTTGGGGGCTTCTAATTCAACGAGTTTAGCTCATAATAACCATCTTGACTCGGCATATGCCGGAATATCATGGTTAAATTTGCCAGTTTGCTTGATGCTCATCTGCCAAGATGACCCGACGTACTCTTGATAGTCAATCTATTATGACCCTAAACTTGTCAAGGTTAAAATGCCGGCTTAAGTCATGTGAGAGCCAGCTTATAGAAAGCTAAACTACAGGAATCAGGAACTTTGTCGTCTGCCCTGGCTGACAGCAAAGGCCTTTGCCGTCAGCCAGTAGATGACAAAACGTCTGGCTGAATAGGCTACGACAAAGGGCTCTTTGCTGTCTGCTGGCAAACGGCAAAGATGCAAATGTTTTTTCCATCCGCCAGCAGATGGCAAAGGGCCTGGATGGCACATGTGTCAGCTTACGTCCGTTAAGGTGTTAACGGTGTGCTTTGTCGTCCGCTGGCAGATGACAAAGACCTCTAGCAGACGGCAAAGATCCCTACATCTTTGTCGTCTGGTAGCGGACGACATAGCAGGCCAAGTAGCAGCACCTGGGGGCTGGCTTATTTGGCTACTTTGTCGTCCACTGGCAAACGTCAAACATGCAGGGCTCTTTGCCGTCTGCCAGCCGACGGCAAAGCAACCAAATAACCATCCCATTGCCCCCAGGTTGCACAGGTAGCTGACACGTGGCATATTTGTCGTCTGCTGGCTGATGGCAAAGCTCTTTGTCGTCTGCCAGCAGAGGGCAAAGATCCTGTATAGCCCCTGTTTTTTCTGTTTTTTTCTTAAATTCATTCAATTTCACGGAATTTTACATATATATATACATAAACATATGAATATTTCGACAAGCATACCAACACATATACATACCAAATCATATCCTTGCCATATGGATATGATCATCCAACACATATACATAGCAAATCAAATGTCCATATGCAACATATATAGCTAGCAAAAATATCCAACAACAAGCATACAATGTTTAATCCATACATACAAATATAGGTAGCAAGTTTCATATTGTTCATCCTACAAAATCAAAACAAGAAGGAAGCATAAAGAGAAGAGTAGACTCCATCAACGCAAGCTTCCTCATCTAAAGCAAATCTGCAAATTGGGAAAGAAGAAGAATTTTTCTTCTCTTTCTTTTTCTCCTCTCCTCTTCTTTATCTTCTTCTTCTTATAACTAAGGTAGGTAAAAATGCCATTTTATTGCTAAGCTAGGTAAAAATGCTAAGTGTAGGTCATTTTAGAGCTAAGCTAGGTAAATAGGTCATGTTGGATCTTAGTAAGGTTATTATGTCATTTTTGAGAAAAATAAGCTAAGTCCACATTATTTTGGACGTAACAAAGATTACTTTGCCATTTTTTACCTAAGTATGCTAAGTATGTCATAAATGAACTGAAGAAGCTAACTATACCTCATTTTTTGTCTAACTTAGGTAATTATGCCATTTAGGAGGAAAGTAAGGTAAGTATGCATTTGTTAAGCAAAACACTAGAGAAAACTTACCCTCATCACAACAAATGCGATGAAGATCGCAACTAAGGTAACAATTGATCCAACGGCATAATGATGCCAAGCCTCATTATCAATGGCATATTTTATAATCTTCTTAATCTTCAAGCGCATTGCATCACATCTTCAAGCGCATTGCGTTCATCTTCATCCTGTGATCATCGATGACATCGGCAACATACAACTCCAATTTCATCTTCTCTTCTTCAATTATTTTAATTTTTTCTTTCAAATACTCATTTTCTTTTTCAACTAAATTTAACTTCTCGACAAGAGGGTCGGTTGCAAATTCTGGTTCACATACGTCCTAGATTAAAATATCTCTATGTCAACTTGATGGCCATATTGTCATAAATGCGAAATGCAACAAATAGTTATAAAAGAGAATTTACCACATTTGATTCATAAAGCTGGCGAGGGCCGACGGGGATGGGTACCAAGACCATGGCACTATGTATAACAAACAATCTTACAAAGTAAGAAAATTATACAAGTAACTATATAAATCATACAAGTAACTATATAAATCAAGTACAACATAAAAAATTGAATACCTAATAATAATCTGGATTGTCGGGTTGAATAAATGCTTCGGGATCAATAAATGCATCAACATTATCACTATCAGTAATGACGTGCTCATCATCATCATCATCATTAATAAATGCATCATCATGTGGAAGGCCACCTCTGTGTAATCGCGCAAGCATTGACAGGTCATCCGCAGCAGTAACCTCTTGTAGTTCAGGCTCTTCTTGTTCTGGCTCAGGGGTGAAGTCGGGTTCACTGTCGCTGTCTACTTCAATGTTCTGGGGTGAAGTACAGCGGTTCTTGAAATGTTTCTTTTGGAAAGACATGTTTCTTGGAAGAATTCTCCTTCATATGTGTCTCGGTTAATGTGAGGTTCATAATCCTCTTCATTGGGGGGAGGTGGTCTAACACGTAGCGACACCTCATAAACGACATCCCAACCATTGAGATTTGGATCACTTTGACAGGCCCATGGTAGATAGAAAACTTGGGTTGCCTGTTGAGCCATAATATATACATCGGGAACATCCAAATGGGTGCTTTGTTTGATTTCCACTAGCCCTATATGTTCATGAGTCCTTCTAGTCTCCTTCTGCAGGAACCAATAACATTTGAAGACTATGATGT
This sequence comes from Triticum aestivum, assembly GCF_018294505.1. NCBI lineage: Eukaryota > Viridiplantae > Streptophyta > Magnoliopsida > Poales > Poaceae > Triticum > Triticum aestivum. Next base: position 325,554,191 of record NC_057804.1, on the reverse strand, counting down.
TTGGTGGGTTTGCACCATAGAATTGAAGTTAATAATTTACTTCAACTCTTCCATAATACTCGGTATCTCCTTAGCCGATAGCAGATACACAACGATTTGTAGACTTCGGTCGGCAATAGATAGCTCTTTCCCATAGGTACAAAAGCGATACCCGTTGATGTCGTATTTATCTAATGAACGAACCTTAAAGTCAAAACCATTAGTGACTTGTCTCAATTCGGCTTCCATAAACTATGATTAGCCTACAAGTTTAATACGAAAGGGCTTATTGAATTAGCCACAAATTAGACGAAGAAATGAAATGGTCTAATGGAAATTACCATTTGTTTGAACCAAGAGATGAAACCGGGATAGCCGCCCCCATACCTTGCTAGAAGCTCATACTCTTCGACGGAATCCTTTTGCATCACCGCTCGATAAGAGAATTTGGCGACGTATCAACTGTATCAAATTTATCCGGGAATAAGAGTAGTTCAAAGGAATTAGAAGTTGCAAAATAATGTACTAAGAACTTACTCGATGTACGGCCGCACTTCTGTTAGGTTGTTAAAGATATACAATGAAATGGTTTGCCATTCTTTGACATCCAACATTAAGGAATTAGAAGCACCGGCTACTGCAAGATCCCGTTTGAATAGGCCGAGGTTGGATCCACCCTTTTTAGGGTCGCTGGCAATGTACTGAGGCATCGGATTATGCAAATGACGAATTTTGGCTTCGTGGTGTGCTGCCACAAAGTTTGCCGCCTCCTCAGTAATGAATGCCTCGGCCATCGATGCTTCAATTCTACGTTTATTTTTACATTTTGATTGAAGTGTCTTCTGTATCCTGTTAGTTGCGTAGCACCAATGATTTTGCACGCCCCCTCCCCCCCCCCCCCAATCTTGCCTTGGTTGGGAGATGAAAAATCAAGTGCTGCATTGGATTAAAGAAGCCCGACGGAAATATCTTCTCTAACTTGCAAATCAACTCTGGCACCAACTCTTCCATTTCTTCTATCAGGTCAGGCGATAGTTCTTTCACACAAAGAACACAGAAGAAATAGCTCAACTCTGCCAGTACTAGACATTCATCCTCAGGGACGAAGCCACGCAACATCACCGGCATTACCCGCTCAATCCATATGTGCCAATCATGACTCTTTAGACCAAATAACTTCAATTTTTCAAGAGTCGCACCCCTCTTTAGATTCATTGCACACCCATCAGGGAACATCAACTGCTTTTGCACCCACAAGATAATTTCCCTCATAGCTGGCCTTCCAAGATTGAACCATGCCTTTGGCTTTGTCTAGTTCTTTTTTCCTTTTGGTGGTTGCATGTTTTGTAACGGTATATGACATAGCGCCTCCTAGTAGACTCTTGCCTTAGGATTATCCTTGACTTCCCATCTATGCCGAACAATGTACCAAAAAGTGCCTCGGTGATATTCTTCTTAGTGTGCATCACGTCGATGTTGTGTGGGCAAAGGAGGTCTTGAAGTAAGGCAGATCCCACAAGCATGTCTTGTGAGTCCAGGCGTGTTGCGAATTATACTCCTTGAAATACCCTGGACGCTTTGGATCTGGCTCGAGAGCATTTTAACTGATCCAGGATCTCTTGGCCTGTCAAGGGAGGTGGTGTAGAGTTTTTGACAACTCTACCTTTGATGAAGTTCTGCTTGTCTTTCTTGAACTTATGGCAAGGATGCAGGAACGGTCTATGCAAGCCGAAGCAAGAAAACTTGTGACCAGCCTGAAGCCAACGAAACTGAAGAGCTCCCTTGCATGTGGGCATGGGAACCTTCCATGCACACACCAGCCAATGGGAACCTTCCATGCACACACCAGCCAACGAATAGCGCATACGCCGGCAAGTCATGTGTCGAGTACATGTACGAGACACGCATTATGAAGTTCTTTTTGCTAAAGGCGTCGTATGTCTTGAACCCATTATCGCAGGCTTCTTGTAATTCATCCTTCAGCGGTTGCATGTACACATTCATATTCTTCCCTAAATAGTTGGGCCCTGGAATTATCAACGTCAGGAAAATGTTCCGTCTTTGCATAATCAGTCCTGGGGGCAGATTGAGTGGAATGACAAATACGGGCCAACAACTGTATTGGGTTACTGTCAGAACAAACACACTGAACCCATTAGTGCTGATGGCGACTCGAGGATGCCTCGTATCTACCGCTTTGTTGTCATGTAGTGCATCGAAGCACTTCGACGCTTCACCGTCCGATGTGTGCACCATCATCAGCTTCCTATCTGAATCTAGTTGGGTTCTTTTGCCCACTTTGTGCCATGTCATCTGTCTTGCTGTCTCTTCGACCATGAAAATACGCTGAAGTCTTGGTACGATGTGGCACCCCGGCTCAGAGAAACCGGAACGCACCCGTATTCCAGCCTAGAGATCGAGGAGAGTCTTTCGGAATATGTCACTTCTTAGCATAGAACAAACCGACTCTTTATTATAATCTATATTGGATATAAGGGATACATCGGCACAGCGACACTACGTGAACCACAGTTGCTCTATGCAAGCAGCATAACAACTCGAGGCAGCGGAACTTCTACTCGCAGTGGAAGAACTATTGGCAGTGGAACAATGAACGACGATGATGGACTCCAATCCGCAGGGACTCTGACTGGTACGTTTATCCTAGCTCACGAACATAGGAACCACACCAAACAAGAAAGCAATCCAGGAATGACCTACAAACTGGCACGACACGCCAGGTCAGTACATTGAATGTACTTGCAAGCTCACAACTAACCAAAAGCAGTCAATGCAAACAACAACATGGCATTAGCAGGTTAAAGTAATCATGAGCACAATATTAATAGAACAACATGGTATGCACAACTGAACATGATACAATCTTAACATGGCATGAGCATATTAACATGATAAAACTACATGCAATAGTTTAACATATTATGCACCAACTTACTCTTGCTCGGGTTACCTCGTAACCAACACATGCGTCCATTTACCAACATCGGTATCCACGATACCACGGTGATCATCTCGCGATCACATAAGTATCAATCAACTTTTTATCATCATCGAACCAGGGTTGTTATTAAGCAAGTTATCATTATTGCTGGCTCATAGTGTGACCGACTTCGAACTGGGCCCATATCCGCGGGCACGACTATCGATAGATTTAACACACACTCTGCAGAGGTTAGCGCACTTTACCCACACTACGAAACTCATGGCCTCACTCTCCCATTTGGATGGACCAACGGAATTCTGACGAAACCCATCCCTTGCCATGACACTCTCCCGACCACTCCGACCAACTCCCTCCCAGGGCTAAGTTATGGGTGGCCCCATGCCTACCAAAGGCATCTTCGGCCACCGTCGTGGAAAAATGGTCCCAGACGGGGACATGAGCTCAAAACAAAACACGGGCACACAAGGCTTATGCCATCCTACCTGATTAGGGTAGCGCCCGCGCATAACCTTCCCTGGTTGGAGGCACCGGTGAGAGGCACGACAAAGGACCGAATCAAGACCGCCCATAAAGGTAAATGTGGTTGCACTCATCAGCTCGATTGGGAGGCACCATGACTCAGCCAACAGCTTTTCAAGTTCAATTACGTCCGGTTAAACTTGAATGCAATAAGATGAGTCATATGAAAATAACATGATGCAATAATAATGCATGATACCAACATAAACATGGATGCAACATAAGCATTAAGCATAATAACAATGATTCCTTATCCAGATGAGCATGGCATACTGACGAGCATGAATAGCAAAAGCATAACTCTACCATAAGCATAGCATGACCACTATCATTATGAATAATTACCATGCAAGAACATAGCAAGAACACTACCAAGTAAACATGTAACCAACTAGATGCAACGGAACCAACATAGCAGCGGTACTGAATAACAGACTAAGCATGCATCCGAAGAGCATCACAACTACCAGCATGTATTACTACTACCAACAAACATGACATGTGAAAATGATACTAGAAAGTAGCACAAGATAACACGATGCAGCATAACATAGCAAGAAGGTGGACACGAGTCCACGAGTAAAACCGATACAACGACTATAGAAGCAAACAAGCAGGCAGATAACGGCAAACTTTTATTAAATATTCAAGTTTAAAACCAAGGCTACTACATGACTATCATGCAAGTGGCTGTTGTGGCTTGCCTGGGGTGACGGAGACTCCGGGAAAAAGTGCGGTGAAGCTGCGAAAAGAAACGCCGGACGGTTCTCTCTCGGAGGGGGCTGATTAAAGGCAAGGGCAAAATGGTCATTTTCACTATGGGACCACCTAGTGAAAATGGAACCAACAGAATGAGCTCGACGATACAAAGATGTGAGCGTTGGTTTCACCTCAATCGGAGTTATGAGCAAAAAGTTGTTAGGGGTTGAAGTTCAGAGACTTTTCTGTAAAAATATCACCACAACTAGGTCCCTGAGTGGATAAGGCAGAAACAGATTTCAGGAAATACGATTTCTAATCTAGAAAACGTACTCTTGGACGAAAGAGGAGAAAATTATGCTTTCAGAATGAGAAAACGTATTCCAGGGAAATACACTTTCGGTCTTATGTAAGCGCACTTCTAAAAATACGTTTTCAGGAAAACGTAAGCGTACCGAGTGGAGTACATGTTCACTTTACACGTGGGCAGGGGCACCTGGGCCACTGGCGCGTGGGGCCTAGGGAATAGGGGGGGCCCGAAGTGGTTGTCTTCTTCCTCCCCGCACCTTTCACCTCGTGCAACAGAGGAGGAACAGGGGAGGGAGGGGAGCGGCGACCTGGCCAGCTCCGGCCACCCCCGGCCAGGGCGCGGCCACCGGTGGGTGCGGGAGGACCTGTCGCACCCATTCCCGTGGTTGGCTAGCACCAGGGAGGCACGAGGAGGACGGCAGGCCGCGGCGAGGGGAAGTACAGAGGCGGCGGGGCGGTGGTTGTAGGCGATGATGTGGGGCGACTCCGGCGAGGTTGAAGGGTCGGGAAGGCTCGCGGAGACGAGAGGGAGGTCGTGGTGGACTCGGGGAAAGCTGGAGGGGATCGAGGTGGTCGGATGAGATGACGGCCAAGAGGCGACGGCGGCGGACGAACGAGGAGCACGTGGCCACAGGGATCTCCGGTGAGGGGCAAGGGGCTAGGGCGAACCGCGGGAGTGTGAGGAGCACGGTGGGCATGGTAGGACGGTGAGAGGAGGCTCGGGGTGACCGGACTAGCTTGAATAAATTCCGGCAAACACCGAGAACAAATGGCGAACACCGAGAACAAACGGCAAACTCCGGTGAGATGCGGTCGCTCCGGTGGTCGTGGAGGCTTGGGGAGAGGCTTGGGAGCTACGTAAGAGCCTAGGGGTCCTTATATAGGCTGAGGAGAGGCCACGAGAGCGCTCTAGACAGCTCGGCTGACATGCCAAAGGAGGTGCAGAGGCTGGACATGGCACGGGTGCGTCGATAGCGACCACACGACAGCGATTCAGGGCGAGGCAGTGACTCAGGGCGATGCAAGAGGTCACGAGCTAACTCCAGGACATGTTTGAGGTCGAGACACGGAGGAAGGCGACGGGAACAGGAGGAAGAACATGCCAGAGCACGATTTTAGCATGACGCAAGTGTGGTCACCACATGCACTGGTGCAAAATGAGAGTTTTGGCTAGACCGACCGTGTCTACTGCATTTACCTAAGTGCCCTAAGTCTAAACGAAGCAACAAGTTGGTTCAGGGGCAAAGAAGAGATCTTCAGGAGGAGCCAAAAGGTTTTGGCAGCAAGGTGTTTGTACTATCCATAGGGGACACATACTTGGAAATGAAGGAAGTGATTTGTCTGGTGTTTATCACACACTAAGGTGACTATGATCACCAGCAATCAGCTTAAGAGGAGGAGTTTATAGGGTGGTTGCTGTAGAAAATGCCACAATGGCCAGAAATGGAGATTTGGATGATGCACTCACATAGTTGCATCAAATGAGCTGAAAATGGTTATGGCCCAATGGTTTGATGATATTAAGATGCCAAGGAGTTTCATGCCATTTGGGTTAACCAAACTAGCACTTGCTTCACCAAGCTTTATTCTGACCAAAAACTTGGAAAAAATCCACCTGGCAAATGGCCAAAGGGATTGAGCCACAACTTGGTGGAGGGATTTTATATGGGTAATAGAATGTCCTGGTCTTCAAAAACTAAAAATCTGACCAAAAACTAAGATTTGGAGCTGTGCTCACATAGAAAGGTTACATGAGCTAATATTGGGTGGAGAGTGACGATTTGACCAAATGAAGGATTTGGCCAAAGTTCATCTCATTAGGACATTCCTAGAATATACTTCCTTTGCAAAGTTTCATTCTGGGCAAAAACTTTGTAAAAACATGGAAAAATAATTACTAGGCAAATGACGTTGAACTTTGGCACAAGGCAATTATATGGATAGTAAAAGGTGTCGAAGAAGTTGAGAGTCAATTGGGCAAAGATAAATACCACTTGCTTCACAAAGTGCCATTTAGGGCAGAATAGGAAAAGTATTGTTGGAGGATTATTTTTTAACACTTGTTCCCCTCTGGTTGGACACACTTTCCTGGGTCATGCCCAGCCTCGAAAAATCAACACGTCGCAGCCCTACCTAGGCACAACAGATATGTCAGCACGCCGGTCTAAATCCTAAGTGCGCAGGGTCTGGGCCCATCGCCCATTGCACACTTGCACGTTGCGAACGTGGCCGGTGAGCAGACCTAGCAACCTCCATTACAAAGGAAGTTGCGTTACGCGGTCCAACCCGGCGCGCGCCGCTCAATCGCTGACGTCAAGAAGGCTTCGGCTGATACCACGATGTCGAGTGCCCATAACTGTTCCAGCGTAGTAGGTTAGTGCCTATAGGCCAGTGGCCAGACTCAAGTCAAATACCAAGATTTCATTAAGCGTGTTATTTTGAAGTAACCACGGACGCCGACCAGGGCCAGGCCTACCTGTCTCCTAGGTGATCACAACCTGCCCTGTCGCTCCGCCACAAAGTAGCACTCGGGGGCCCTCGGGAACCCAGGTCCACCACTACCTGGATGGAACCACCTGTCTTTTTAGCCCCCATATCCGAATCAATTGCGAGTATTCTACGAGCCAACCTGACTTTAGTCACCATCTGTATAGTATGTAAGTATGTATATGTATATACCCGTGATCACCAACCGAGTGATCATGACCCGATAGTATAGCATGCCAGACGGACAAGAATGTAGGGTCACTGGTGGTAAAAAAAATAGCATCCTACACAAAGCATTTAGGATTGCAGGTAAGGTATCAACAGTTGTAGCAACAATGACAGGTTATGCAGCAGAATAGGATTAACCGAAAGCAGTAACATGCTACACGACTCTAATGCAAGCAGTAGAGAGAAGGAATAGGTGATACCGGGTGATCAAGTGGGAGGGCTTGCCTGGTTGCTCTAGCAAGAAGGAGGGGTCATAGTCGATGTAGTCGATCACGGGGGTACCGACAGTAGTCTCGAGGTCTACCGAAAAAAAGTAACGGGGGGGGGGGGACAAAATAAATAACAGAGCAATCAAAGCTTCACAAAGCAGAACATGGCAATACGCTGGTGCTAAGGGTGACCTAACGCAGTACTAGATGATACCGACGAAGGGGGAAACATCCGAGAAAGTACCCCTGGTGGTCGGCGTTTTTGGACAGACGGACCGAAGGGGGATGGTTGCATGTTCGCTATGCTAGAGACATGTGGCGGACGAACGGAACACATATTCGGATTCATCTCGTCGTTCTGAGAAACTTTCATGTACAAATTATTTTCATCCGAATTATGGATTAGTTTATATGATTTTCTAAAGTTTAATGTTTTTTTGGATTTATTATTAATTCAAATTAAAAATAGAATAAAGTTTTGTTACTTCGCGCTATTCTAGCCATAGTGTATGATAGTGGGGCTAGTGGGGATGGTTTGACATAGTCAAAGATTGACTGGTCAATATATGAACAGTGTATGTGGGTCCAAATTTTCATTGACTTTAGTTTAACAAAATGTTAATTAACCGAGGTGGTTTCACACGTCATTTTCTATGCACTAAGTAAACAACAATTTCATCCTAAGCTAAACTAACCTAAGTAAGCAAGGGCCGGCCTCACATCCAGTGGATGTGCCACGGCTGTGGTGCCATGGCCAGTACGCATGGGGCAGAAATCACATATTTGAGCTGAGGACGAAATCAAATCACAAACTGACCTGGTCACGAAAAAATTTCACTCTGCCACACCCTTTGGTGTGGCGCCCGACAGCTGGCCACCGCACCCTACTGTGCAGCGCCCTTCCTTTAGGCGTCGCACCTCCTGCCACCGTGGCAGCCCTGGTCCAGTTGCGGCCCCACAGACAGCACTTCAGCGCCTAAGCCTTAGGCGCCACACATGTAATGTGCAGCGCCTAGCTCTTGGGCGCTGCACAGTCTGTGTTCCACTTGGGCTGGCCCCACCCTCTCTCCCCTCCCACCCCCACCCCACACACCCCCACCTCACCCAAACCCTTAGGCTTGCGGCCCTCCTCTCTTCCCCTCTCCCCCCCCCCTCAAATCCTTCTCAAATCTTGCAAATCCGAAGTATTTGACCGTGGATTTCGAAGCCAACCCCTCCCTTAAGGTAATCTCCTCCGATCCCCTCGTTTTCATCCATAGGAATTGTCACATTTTCTCAAATCTTGCTAGTTTGGGGGAAACCCTAGTTTTGACTTGGATTTGCAAATTTGTGTTGAATGATGTTATGTTTCTTTGCTAAGTAGGGTTGGTTAAGCTTCCATAGTATGCTAGGGTTAGGGTTATGTGTGTTTGATGTTGGTGTTAGGGTTATGCTATGGTTATGGTTGTTATGTGGGGGTTAGGGTTATTAATTCATATATATGTTAGGGCATATGTGTGCAAATATTTTTCTTAAGTATTTACTTGATATATGTGTGTTTTTGATTATTGTAGGGATGGGGAGAACATGTGTTTATGTTCATCATGTGGATAGAGAGGCCTTTTTGAAAGGCAATGTTGAGACGGACCCGGATGAGCTTGACATGGTGTTTGAGAGTAGTCCTAGCTATGCGGAGCTTTTGGAACAAGTGAGGAAAGATTTGAATTGGATGGACCCAAGTGACGTTGTTGAGTTCGAGGGAAGGCATAATGTTGGTTTTGGAATGCACATCCGTTGGAAGACAATGCGTGTGAACTCCGAGCAACTTTGGGTTGCATACAAGGAGACGGTTGCCGAATCTCTAGACAAGGCTCTTGAGTTATTCGCCTCCAAGAAGGTTGAGTCTACTTTGAATTTAGACTTGAACCGGAACCCCTCCTCGTTGGTTGCTAGCACTGGCCCACCCATGAACCAAGATCAAATGAGTGAACCTCAATTCACGCAACAAGATTGACCAACATTGAGCCCGACTCCAAACAACCAAAATGAAGGTTTTGAAGAGGAGAATGATGAGTACGAGGAGGATGACAACGAAGTTGACCTCCATGACAACAATGTGGGTGATCTCGACCAATATCATGTGCAAGAGACAATGGACCAATCCATCCCTTTTTCCCGTGCATATGCATCGGACTTGGATGACGATGGTCCCGATGAAGAAGTTGATGAGGAGGGGTTCACGCCGAAGGAGGCCGAAGCATTCAAGAAGGTATTCGGGCGGGATCACAAGACACCATTGTTCAAGGATCTTAGTCTCGCGGATGAAGCCGTTGTGGATGGTGGCAAATGCATATCTCTTGGAGCTAGGCCAAGTTCTCACCGTGATTTGGAAGACGGCAAGAACGGGATATATCCCGGTTGTGAGTTTCAATCCTTCTTGGAATTGAAGATGTGGCTCGACAACTACTCGGTTACACATTATCGTCCACATAAAGTGGCCAACTCGGATGTTAATGTGCGTTACACGGTAAAATGTGAAGTGCCAACATGTCCATGGATTGTGCGTGCAAGGCCATGGAAAGGAGGTCCCACTTGGCGCATAGTGAGTTGTCTACCAACTCACATGTGCCGGCACAAGAATGCGGATGGCAAGCTTGTGTACCAACAACACAGACAACTCACGTCCGAGTTCATTGCTTACAGGCTGTCCAACCAAATATCCACACTTCCAATAATGAGCATCAAGAGTGTCATTGACCTTGTGAAAGCCATCTTTCATTACAAGGTGAAGTACGACAAGGCATGGAAGGCGAAGCAAGCCGCGTTCAAGATGTTGTATGGCAATTGGGAGGAAGCATACAACCGACTCCCTAGGTTTTTGTTAGCTATGGCCGCCACAAACCCAGGCATGGTTCACGTGGTTGAGCCTCATGGGCACCAAACTTTGATTCATAACGGGAGGACCGTTCGAGTATTTGGCCGTGCATTTTGGGCCTTTGAGCAATGCGTGAGGGCTTTTGAGAATTGTCGGCCCGTCATCACCATTGATGGCGCGTTCTTGACCGGACAATACAAGGGCACTTTATTGGTTGCAATAGCAAGTGATGCCAATAACCGGGTGTTGCCTTTGGCTTTCGCTTTGGTTGAGGTGGAGAACAATGATAACTGGGAGTGGTTCTTGCGTCAACTGAGAACAAGGGTATTACCGGCTGAAAGGGAAATTTGTGTCATATCGGATCGCCATGCTAGAATTCTAAATGCGGTGGTGGTTGACATTCCCGGACATAGAAAGTTGCATCATCGATGGTGCATGAGGCACTTTTGTGCAAACTTCTATAGGGCATGTGGTATCAAGGAGTTGGCCGATGATCTTCAGGATTGTTGTCTCGCTTTCACCAACAAGCGGTTTTCCACATTGTTCAATGCATTGCTCAGACACAAGAAACTTGACCCCGGTGTCAGGAGTTTCTCAATAAGAACATTGCGGAAAGGAATATGTGGGCACGTGCTTTCGATGAAGATGGCCTGAGGTACGGTCAAATGACAAGCAATATGGCAGAATGCTTCAATAAGGTGCTCAAGGGTGTACGTGCATTACCCGTGACGACAATAGTTCAATACACATTTGACAAGATGAATGAATACTTTTTAATGTACTCAATGGAGACTGATAAGCAGATTGCTGGTGAGAACAAGGATAAGCACAAGTACAATTTCCCACCAAAGGTTGAAGAATGGTTGAAATTTCAATCACGAAAGGCAGACTCCGAAGAAGCTGTACTATATGATGACAACGAGTGGAAGTATGAGGTGAAAGAGCCCGGAGGAACCACAAACGATGGCCGCCAACACGGAGGTCGGGCTTTCAAGGTCTCCCTAACACGGTGTGATTGCAGCTGCATGAGGCCGTCTTTGCTTCATCTCCCATGCTCGCACTTGTTAAATGCATCCCGGGTTAGGAATGTGGACGTCAATCACCCTCTTACCATGAGGGAGTCCGAGTTCTCAATCATGACGGTAAAGAATACATGGACTCCACGGTTCCAGCCATACTTGGACCAATCACAATGGCCGGAGTATCATGGAGTTCAACTATGGCCGGACCCGGAATTGAAGGTCGTTAGATGGGGAAGACGTAAGACAAAGCGTCTTAGAGGTGACATGGACGGATGGGGCTGTGGTGGCGGTGGAGAATATGGCACGGCCAATTGCAAGAGCCTCGTGAGGAATCCCGTTGTGGGGGCTGCAGTAATGGGGGACACAACACAAGAACTTGTCCCAAACCAAGAAAGAGATCAAAGAAAAATGGTTCAAGCACAAGCCAAGCAAATGATAGCCAACCAAGTGAACCAAGGGGTAGCCAACCAAGTCAAACAAGTGGTGGAGTGCCAAACCACTCAAATCAAACAAGCCAACGAGGAACTAGGCAACAAAGAGGGAGTCAACTTGGTCTTAGAAGAGGCCGTGGTGGTGGTAGAGGCCGTGGTGATGGTCTTGGCCGTGGTGAAGGTCTTGGCCGTGGTGATGGTTTTGCCCGTGGTGGTGGTAGAGGTCATGGTGATGGTCTTGGTGGTGGTGATGGTCTTGGCCGTGGTGGTTGTAGTGGTCGTGGTGATGGTCTTGGCCGTGGTGCTGGTAGAGGCCGTGGTGGTGGTGGTGGTGGTGGTAGAGGCCGTGGTGGTGGCGGTAGAGGCCGTGGCAGTGGTGGTGTAGGCCGTGGTGCTGGTGGAGGCCGTGGTGGTGATCTTGGCCTTGGCGGCGGCCGTAGTGGAGGAATATTCTCTTGGCTCAATGGACCATTGCCATATGTGACTTACTATGATCTTGTTCTTTTGGCTCAATGCTTGTGTTGTCATTTTGTATTGTGTGACTAACTATTATATTGCCATTTTCATAGGTATGGAAACAATGAAGGGGGTGGAGGACACGGAGGGGGAAGGTGAGATCCCTTGGTGGTGGGAGGAGGGAGAAGAATAAGAAGAAGAAGAGAGGAAGAAGAAGAAACTACATGGACCCTGATTTGGACAAGTATATGTGCTATATGTGTATGACTATGTAAGGGGACTAATATTTCTGTGTATAACTATGTGAGATCCCTATGTGTGTATGACTATGTGATTTGGACAAGTATATATGCTATGCGTGTATGACTATGTGATTTGGACTACTATTTCTATGTTTTGGACTACTACATATATTTTGGATATGATTATGTGGCATCTTTATGAATCACAAAACAAAAAAAACCAGTAGGTATTTGAAAACAGCAGTTAGTGCAGCGCCCAAGGCCTAGGCGCTGCACTGTGGAAAACCAACTGGAATAATTTTGTTGCTCTCTGGACCGGCATGTCCAGGTGGGCAGCGCCTATGGCCGAGGCGCCACACTACACAGTGCAGCGCCTTGCTCTTGGGCGCTACACACCTGGACATGCCAGTCCAGAGAGCAACAGGAGCGTTCCAGTAGGTTTTGCACCCCAAAATTTGCTAAGTCCGTGTGCAACGCCTACGGGCAAGGCGCCACACTATATAGTGCAACGCCTATTCCTTGGGCGCTACATAGTAGTGTGCAGCGCCTTGCCCTTGGACGCTGCACACTGACTTAGCAAATTTTGGGGTGGAAAAGCTACTGGAACGCTCCTGGTGTTCTCTGGACTGGCATGTCCAGGTGTGCAGCGCCTAAGGGCAAGGCGCTGCAGTATAGTGTGGCGCCTTTCCCTTAGGCGCTGCACATCTGGACATTTATTAGGCTGCACCAACTCCCTCCCATCCATCCCCACTCTACACAAACCCGAAGCTCAGTGCCTCCCCTCTGCCCTTCTCTCTCCCCCTCTCAAATCCTTCTCAGATCCGGAGTATTTGACCGTGGATTTCGAAGCCAACCCCTCCCTTAAGGTAATCTCCTCCGATCCCCTCGTTTTCATCCATAGGAATTGTCACATTTGCTCAAATCTTGCTAGCTTGGGGGAAACCCTAGTTTTTGATAGGATTTGGAAATTTGTGTTTCTTTGCTAATTTGGTATGGTTAGGCTTTCATAGTATGCTAGGGTTAGGGTTATGTGTGTTTGATGTTGCTGTTAGGGTTATGTTGGTGTTAGGGTTGTGGTTATTGTTAAGTGGGGTTAGGGTTGACCAATAATTCTCGGTTTTGTAGGCATGGCTTCATCCGGTTCCATGACAAGGCCACCGTGTGCTAACCAAGAAGACATGCCGAATAAGTGGGAGGACGCATCTTTGGACAAGGTGAAGGAGAAAGATGTCAACATCCCGCCATGTTGGTGTGGAGATGTTTGCAAGGTGAAGGTGTCCACCGACCGAAAGAAAGCATGGACGGAAGGGCGGAGATACTTTGTATGCCCGAACTATGCTTATGATCGTGCACTTCCAACTAACACCTATGACCAACCACCGGTAAGCTCGAGAAGTAAAATGTTACTCTCAAATGTGTGTCAACACTAACAACAATTTTTTATGCAGTCACCGCCTCCTCTATGCAAGTACTTCACGTGGATAGATCTTGAAGTGCCAGAAGATGTGAAAAAGGACCAATACGCAGATTGTCTTAGGCGGCAACGGCGGTTCAAAGAATCATTTCGAAGAGGCTTGGAGGAAGAGCGTCGTCAGAAGGAGAGGATGGAGCGGAAGAAACGAGAGGAGGAGAGGGCACGCCAAGAGAAACTTGCTCGTGAGGAGGAGAGGGCAAGAAAGCTTGCAAAGGCTCGCGATGCGCAAGAGGAGGACTCGGCACGTGACAAGAATGGGAAATGGCCTCGATCTACTCAGTAGGGACTTCGCTTCGGTGCACCCGTCGTCAACTATCTTCTAATGAATGTGTCGTGAAGTTGTGAGGGCATGTGAGATGTTGGTGAACTATCTTCTAGGGCAAGCTGCCATTTGTCATTTGTAATGAATGTGTCGTGAACCATGTCGTAGTAATGTTTGAATTGTCTTAAGTTATGAACTCGTCGGCATAAAATTTGTGTTTGTTCAAATTGTTGTGATGCTGCAGTCATTGTAAGTATTATGGATGTGATGCAAGCCAACTATTGCTCTTTGGATAGCCATGGAAGTAGTACAGCGCCTAAGGGCAGGGCGCTGGAATGTACAGTGCAACGCCTAACAGTTGGGCGCCAGACAGTACAGTGCAGCGCCTAACCGTTGGGCGCTGCAGTGCTGCTATAAGCAAAACTGCAGGAACAGATGCCATTTTGGCCTCCTGCAGCAGCACTCACATAACTAGAACATCAATAAAAGTACTGTAAACTGCACATACTAAACAAAGAGAACTAATAACTTGAACATCATATCATTTAAGACAATTCAACATTACTTCAAGTTCGCAAACACAAATACCACACGAGTAACCTCACAAGTTCATCAACCTAATTAAACATAACCTCACAAGTTCATCAACCTAATTAAACGGCTACAAGTAACATGAACAAGCACCAATGCCTTCCGCGCGTGTTCCTGGTGCCACGCTTGCAGGCAATCTTCTTCCTCCTAGAAGCATGAGCCTCCTCTTCGTGCACTTCCTCCTCCGCCTCCGCCTCCGCCTCCGCCTCCGCCTCCGCCTCCTCCTCCGCCTCATCATCCAAGCTAGCCATCCACGAGGTCCCTACGACCACCTTTGGGTTGCCTCTGTTGTCATAGTCATTGGGCGTGTACCCGCGTCTGGGCTGCCTAGGCTTGAACACATATGCGTACCGAGCTTGAGCGTCCGCCAAAGTCATGTCATCATCAAGCTCATGGCCCTATCACACAACGAAACAATATGGTGAAGGCCAGTGTCGTAATCAAGTGAGAATCACATCTAAAGGATTAGTCATACCTCTTGGGTGATCCCACCCTCATCATCCATATAAGCATATGAGAAACTCACATCGTCCCCCTCATGGTGAGATGCGGGGTCTGATGGTGTACCAGACCTAGAGGCAGATGGTTCATCATATTCAGGATCACGGCAACCGAGAAGGTTCGATAACCGCCTTAAGTTCTTGGCCTGACGCTGTAACATGAACAAGTGTGTAAGATATCAAACTTCGCAACATAGACTGGCTCTCATAGTGAATGCAATATGTACCTTGAGGAATGCTCGTAGTGAACCATCATCATTGCCAGTTCCAACCGGTGTCTTCTCCAGAATAGACTGGCTCTCATCAGCTGCTTTCTTGATCTCGGTGCGCTGCGGATGAGAAAGAATGAATGCGTTAGCCATTGAAACATGTGTAATACGGTCAACGGGAAAGTAAAGAGGGGAACACTTTACCACATAGTTAATCACCAGAACAGCAGGGACTCCTTGCCCTTGCCTGACATCTCTATTGTACTTCCCCTTTGCTAGATCCTCAAAGTTTACGGGTTCTTCAAGAATATCCTCATTATATGCCGGCGGGCATATCTCAACTCGAGTAGTTCCAATAAACCATCGTACGTAGTTATCAAAAGCAAGTGGGTTGTGCTCACGAAGCGGGGCGCGTGCAGTGCTACGAGCTTGCCCCAGACAAAGCTGGAAGCGGGTAACATACGCAGAATGTTGCTTGTCCTAGTTCTTTATCTTCCGCTGCCTTCTCCTGTCCAACCTGCGTGGTATAAAACCAAACATTAGCACAATCAAAAGGAGTCCCGATGATTAGACAATACGCAGACATGCTCTCTTACCTATGAAGTGCTTTGTCCGTGTCCACCCAATCCGGTGGGTGAGGCTGGAAAAGACCAAACTGACGATACACGCGATGCGGCAAATGAAACTCAACCGCCCAGTTGCATATCAGTGGGCGCCGCATAAGCCAAAGATCCTTATCCCACAAGCACATCGGGTTGAGGCGGAACTCCGCGGTGTACCCCAAGCTCTCACCGCGCCATATGGCTGCCATTCCACCTATGAAACAGGGCAACAATGCAAATTTGATGACTATTTTTCAAGCAAGCATGAGAAAGGACTGAAGTAATGACCTCCTTACCTGCTCAGGCGTAATCGTGTCCAACTCGGCAATGTACTTTTGGTACATGAGATTGACATCGTTCGTCATCTCGGAAACGATATCCCACTTGTAAGCCCACGTGGGGCGCCGTAATTCGTCATGTTCATCTGCATACCAAGGATCAAACCTGACGCTCTTCGGGCGTCCAACAGGCAGACGCTCCCAGCTCCATATAGAAAGTAGAAGCAGATTACCACCAATGCCTGCACTAGGTGTGATCCTGCAACACGCATCGTCCAGCTACATATGAAAGAAAAACAATGTTAACTTGACAGCAAGCTTGCATTGCTAATGAAGAAATGAGTTGATCACAAAACGGACCAACTACCTGTCGGTACAAGTAGGCAAGAGTCGCTGAACCCCAGCTCCATTTGCTATCGAAGACGGTCAACACCTTCAGCCACATCCATGGAGCGTTCTTGCCAGTGGAGTCAGGAAACAAAGTCCTTGACACAATGTACCACATATACACACGAGCATGTGTCTGGATCACATCATCAGTGGCATCCGGAGGGCACGTCGCAAAGTTATTTTGAATCCACGTGAAAGCAGCTCCGGCTGCTTTCCTTTCCCTCTTCTTCTTCTCTTCTCCCTCCTCTACATCATCCTCAGCCTCGGTAGGAGCCATACCGATAAGAGCAATCATCTGCTCGCGCCACCCATCAGAATCGGTTCTCATACAGAGAGGCCTCCCGTCGATAGCAAGACCGGTGATCAACGAGACATCCTCGAGCGTCACGGTCATCTCCTCGGTCCGAAGATGGAAACTGTGGGTCTCCGGCCTCCACCGATCAACAAGAGTGGACATCAGTGGAGTGTTCAGATTCGGCGTGGACCGGCTGACCAACAGAATCCACGGGAGTAGTCCTGCCTGTTTGATGTACGGTGTGTACCGCTCATCGTAAGGCATGGCAGGACCAGAGACCCCGTGATACCGAATCTTCAGAGGTTCAAGCTTCTGCAAAAAACAAGTAATGGCAAATATTAGGGCATGTAAATTTCAACTAAAGGGAAATTTGCAAAATATTTAGATTACTCATTATTACCTTATCCTTCTCGCGCATCATGTAGGCCTGGTGTTGCACGTCGTAGACATCGTCCAGAAGCCAAACCATCCTTACAATTTCAAACAATAAACATATAAGAGTTCATCTTCATCTCAAATATCGGTATACACTAAACATATAACATGTGTTCAACTACAAGAATCTCAACATCTCCTTCTCACACAATGAATATGTCATATGTGTTCAAATAAACTAAACATCTAATATTTCAAATAAACTCAACATCTAATATTTGAAATAAACTCAACATCTAATATATATCTAAACAAACTTCTCATATATGTCTACAAAAATCAACATCTCATAGTTATCTATAAAAATAGGCATCTCATATATATCTAAAAAAACTAAACAATCTAGGGTTTCACTAACAAGAATCATATATTGTGAACTAATAAATAACACTACGGTACTACCAATATGAATACACATCCTAAATCGAGCAAACCAAACAAATCAAGGGTTCCATCAAATCTTGGACAAATCTCTAAAATGGCAACAAATTTACGGAGCAAAAGAAAGAGAACGGAAGAGTTTACCTAGTAGGATGGATTGGGGATCGAATCCACGGATCAAATCTTCAAATATGAGAGGGATGTGGGGGGATTAGATGGGGGCGCCGCCGCTGCTCTCTGTCCAGAGAGCGGAGAGATGAAGAACTGCCTGGTCGGGCTGGGGCGGCCGTGCTTAAGTCACTGTGCAGCGCCACGTCAAAGTGTGGCGCCTAGCCCTTAGGCGCTGCACAGGTGCGTGTGGGGCCGCAACTGAACCAGGGCTGCCACGGTGGCAGGAGGTGCGACGCTTAAAGGAAGGGCGCTACACAGTAGGGTGCGGCGCCCAGCTATCGGGCGCCACACCAAAGGGTCAGCAGAGTGAAATGTTTTCATGACCAGGTCAGTTTGTGATTTGATTTGGGTCTCATGACAAGCCACGGCGGCCATTGCAATCAGTAGCAGCAGCAAAAAGACAGCAAGGCAGTGGGCAGTGGCTAGCATGAGCAACAGTAGTACAGAGTAGCAGACCCGATGCACCAGCAAGCAACAAGCAGCAGCACTAGCACAGCAACATTGGTGACAAGGAGCAACAACAGGTAGCGAGCAGTGGCAGCCGAGCAGCGTCAACAATAGTAGCGCCGCAACAGCATGTGACCAACATCGGCAACTCAAGGATAGGACGTAGCAGGGCGAGCGCGGGGTATAGGCGCGCAGCGGCTGCGACGAGCGCGGGCAGGGGCGGCGCGAGCAGTAGCAGTGGGAGCATGCGACAAGATCAGCAGTAGACGCAGCGGGCGTAGGCGTGCGCGGGCACGCACGGCGTGTGGCGATAACATGAGCAGCGCGAGCAATACGCACACACGTACGTACGCATACACGCAAACTCGGATGAGCTCCGGACGATAAACGGCGACCAAATCGAGGTGGTGGAAGGGCGAATCCGGAGGAGAAGCTCACCAAGGAGCCGGGGACGTGGTCGGGGAGGCTGGAGACAGTCGGGGTCGAGCAAATCGACGATGGTGGCCAGCGGTGCATGATGTCGTAGACGAGATCGATGGCGGCGATTCGATGCACCGCCGCTCGATTGGACGCTCTGAATGGACGAGGTCGACGGTGGCGATCCTCCTGGACCCGTCGGTGTGCCGAACGGTCGCCGGTGGCCTTGGGCTTGCCGACGGCGCGGCTACGTCCAGCCCGGCCGTTGAAACAGGGAGAGGGAGAGGAGTGAGCGAGAGGGGAGGTGAGGGGGGTTAGGGTTTTCGACGAGGGGAATGGACTTATAGGCGAGGGGAGGCACCAGAGGGCCACCGGATGGCCGCCACGGCGATGGTCATGGCCGTGGCGGTCATCTGCCGTGCCCACGACTCCCCCGGTGAACAGGGAGGGGCGCAGGGGTAGGCTAAGCCGGCCTGGCCAGTTGGGCCAGTGGCCCGGGGTCGTTGTCTGGCATTTTCCCCTTTTGATTCATTTCCCTTTCTTTTTTCTTTTTGATTTTCTTTTAATGGTTTATTTTAGTTTCATTTTATTTTAGTTTTATAAAATATAAATACAACTCCTAAATTAATGTTATAACTTAGTCCATTGCCACAAAAAGATTGACACATAACTAAAATAGTTTGCAATATTATAATTTTTAAAAGGCATTTAATTAACTGTTATAGCTGTTGTTTTAATTATTTTAGAGCCTTTAATTACTTTATAGAGATGTGCATCCTCCACCATAATTACCCATGATTTATTTGACACATTTAGAACTTTTAGTTTTAATGTTTGAAAATTTTGTTGTTTGCATTTATTTTAAATTTGAATTTGAATCATTTTCAACAATCACGAGATTGACAACAGTAACAGTGGTGACGTGGCATCATTAGCAGGGGATTACTGTAGCTTAATTATCCGGGCATCACAATTCTCCTCCACTACAAGAAATCTCGTCCCGAGATTTAAGAGGAGTAAAAGGGGAAGGTTCTGGTTACAAAATTCTATCAAGTCTTCTTGGTCTTGGTTGTTCTTCTCGATGAGGCCGATCCATCACGTTGATGTCTTCATTACTCTGCTTTAGGTCATCGTGATGAAGTCGTCATCCTGTCTTCGGGAATTTCATCGTACTTATGAATAGGAAAGGCGCAGCTCGACAACGACAGAATGCTATAAGGGGTAATCATCGGGGGGTTATCCCACGAATAAACACATGAGTATCTCTCGAGTTGAACGAATAAAACACGTAGAGAGCAAAGTAATAAGGTACTATAAGAAGTTTCAAATAAACAGACAATCGTTTGATGTCCAAAACAATGTGTGAAAGGGGTCCAGAGCAACAATAATAAGTATTGCGTCTGATACCAGAATAAATCACTAGGAAGGTGGCTCGTGAATTACACGCAAAGCCAAGTGTGAGGAATAACCTTGGGACATGGATGTATAGGAGAGTCAGGTTTCGATCCTATGGAACTGTGGGTTATGGGCCCATCATGTGGGTTAAAGGTAGGAAGGGTGTTGATATCTTGCACGGTCATGATACCAAAGCATGTCAGAAAATAGTCTATCGGTTATGTCAGCAACAACGTCGGTACCAAGGGCGAGGGACGAAGAGAACCATTTTCCTGCCCGTTGAACGAGGCGGACCAATAGGCAAAGTACTCGTCCATCGGTGGCTTCCGGAATCTCATCGGCATTAGTAACAGGGTCTTGCCGACACAATTGTACATTGAGGTGTTTACATAAGTAGGAGAATATTACCTACTACATCATATAGATCACAAGAAAGGTTAAACCAAACAATGGAAAGGAAAATATGACTATCAGATTAAACAGAATAATGGAAGGAAAATGTGTTCAAACACATATTTTAGGGATATATCCTTCCCAAGGACAAGCAAAGCATGATATCTATGACATGATATAAAGTAGAAAACCATTTAGGTAACAGAAGATGAATTTCATGATGTTACCCATACAACGGTGCTTACATAATTGATAAATAAAAATTAGTATTACGCTCCAAATGCTCTCGTTGATGATCGGATTACCACAAACATGCTTAGAGATAGCATTGACATGGTCATCGGGTAAAGATCAGGCTATGGATACACAAGGGGTCCATCAGAAACAAATTATAGAATAAGTCTTACAATTTCCTCATGGAAGAATGGATAACCTTGCCAAAAAGAAGCTATATCAATAGATCCTCTGGCCAAGTGTGCTAGGCATGACATCACCTTACCGAGTCATATAAAGACCAATGTTATAACTCTTGAAAATACGTTCCAACCATCATATCTGACTGAGCATTAGATGTGATTGGTGTTAGGATACCTCAGACTCAGGATGCTGGAGAAAAAAAGGTGCAACACAAATTGATGAGAATACGTTAAAAGATTCTCGGGAAATGAACTATGGAAGCAAGTTCTGAATCATGAGTTCATCATTAAACCAAGGAGAGGATAAGGAGGTGGTTGATGAACTCAACGATAATTCATCGAGGTTTCCAAAAGATGGATTTCCACAATTATGTGAACAAGGAGATAACATTTGTTCAAATGATATAATGTTGTATGATCGAGGAAATCATACACAATTAAAAAATAGTTGAAAGGTGCACCTGACATATGGGATTAGGTAGCATGATCAATGTTAGAATGGTGATTCGTTATCCAATAGTCTAAGAATGAACTATCAACCATTAACTCCGAAGCAATAGGGTTGCTAGGAGCACAAAATCAAAGCAGCATCGTTCACTTGTTGGTATGCCGGTTAGAATCAACATGGGGACCAAGAAAGAATGGTGATGGTAAGAAGTATCACTATACCAAGAATTTTTAAGAGGTGGAGCAATCCTCACGATCTTCTTGACCTAAAAGATGGTAATACTCCAAGGTAAAGAAGAACAAATGTTGGATAGCAAAGAACTCAAGATTCAATCCAAAACATGAACACGTTTAAGGATGTTGTCGATGACAACACAAATCATCGAGGGGCAAAGATGGCATTTCTCAACATTAATTTCATCGATATCCTTAAAGAGCTCAGAATGTTAATAATGATCATGACACATTTGTCGAGAGGTTTCACAAAGATATAATCGCTCATCGACGACATCAAGCAAAAGGAAGGATGGAGCGAGAAGTTATTGGAACCTCGGGTACGACACAAACTCTAAATCAAGCTTGATGTTCAAGACGAAACGATATGACGAGGAATATCGGCGTAATATCAGCTCATCATCGAAAAATGTGCTCCGGGAAGGACCAAGTAGTACAGTTAAAATTAGGACAATAATTGTGTGGCAAATAAGGCTAGGAAAGACGTAATCGGTTACAAACTCATAAGCAAAGAAGATTACTAAGAATTGTTGAGTCACAGAGCATACGCCATTCAGTTATCGATGTCTTTGGGTGTCCAACAACTCAGAACCCAAGGAAAATCGAAATCAGTGAATTACCATAGTTGATGAAGAGCTCATAAGAAGTTGTATAGTTTCATGATATTATCGAGATACCATAGGGTATACTCGAAGGTAGAGCAGAATAGAAGTTGGACAAGTGTATTGATCCGCAGAAGACAAGTGCTTTAACTTGTCCGAGAATTGGGATCAAAGAAGAACATTATGGTCAGAACCATAGCTTCAAGTTATCCAATTTAATGACACCAAAAGAATTATGCAAATGATTAAATATTTTGCAAGAAGCTTCCGTGATAAGTTCCACATCGGGTGCATGGGCATGAACACAAAGTTCAAGGTCAACTCCCACTTCTTTAATGCATAACTTTTCATTCACTTCTTTCTTCAAAAAATTTGTAGAGTTGAAAATTTATCTGGCAAAACACCAGTAGATATAACCCGCATAATCTTCGGGTTCACACTGATTATGGATGGCATAGGTTCAATCCATCGGGGCATCTTATGAACACATACCACAAACTCCAAGGGTAAATAATGCAACCTCAAAGGTAGAGCATGGTTGACAAAAGCAGAGGATACAAATAGTCAAAGACATTATTTATCATGGGAATAACTCACAAGGATTTTGAATGTGAAGGATACTATCGGATAATAACCCAGCAACGGGCCTGGCGGTCCACAACGAAGCTGATATGAGTATCGATACTCAATCAGAGGAAGAAAGAATGCAAAGGCATCGGATTATAGAACATCTGAATAAGTCAATGCTTAGATAACAAAGGAATTATGATTTCCAAAATGAAGGATCAGAAGCAGACGCTCTGAACAAGGATAGATAAGTTGAATAGACCTAGATGGACAGTTAGTCAAGGACTGATTTGCAGAGAAACAACTCATGTCCATGGTGACGTCTGAGCTGAAAGGACGAATTCTAGGATCTGATTGAGATCGCGAGAATTCACAACTTATTGACTCAATGGACTCAAAATGATCATGACAAAGTATGCCAATACGATTACTATACTTATGGGATTAAACATAATGCAAGCAAGCAAGAATTGGAAGAGCAATAAGCTAATGAGGATTTTTTGAAGATCAAATAGTTATTCGAAGTCCTTGGTGTAACACATGAACAACTAAGAATGAGAAAAAATCTTCGATCAGTGTGAGGAATTATTCGTAGGGATACTCATGTTGCAAAGAACTTCAAGGCAGTAGGAACAAAGTATTCTCAGAACAATAGAGAGAACTCCGGGTTATCTTGTAATAACAAGATAAACTAGGAATAAAAGTAAGAACGGCAGGTGCATGTATTCATCCATTTGGATATTTTGGTGGTAGGGAATTGCAAAAGCGGCAGGCAAAAGTCTCAAGAAAACATCGGCGAGTATCTTCGTCATCTTCTGGTGCACCAAGCAATCGTCTGGAGTGAGGGGCTCTCCGGAGGAAGTAATTACGAGAACCTAGAGTTAGAGTTAACAAAATCATATAACCCAAATAGAAGAGAGATTAGAGTCCCAGATTACAAACGAGGAATAAAAGATCCTAATACCACCCAAATGGCGACGTGGGCCCGTAAGACACACAACCATGTTAGTAAAAGTTTTGTAGTGACTAGACTCGACTTCGACCAAAGAGTGTGGAGGGGGGATTCCTACAGGCAGCCGGCTCTGATACAAACTTGTGACGCCCCCGATTCAATCATACACTAATCATACATACAAACATGTACGATGAAGATCAGGAACTCACGGGAAGATATCACAACACAACTATAAAAGTAAAATAAGCCATACAAGCATCATATTACAAGCCAGGGGCCTCGAGGGCTCAAATGCAAGTGCTCGAACAGAAACGAGTCAGCGAAAGAAACAATATTTGAGTACAGACTTAAGTTAAACAAGGTTCCATAAGATGGCTAGCACAAACTAGGATACAGATCGAAAGAGGCGCAGGCCTCCTGTCTAGGATCCTCCTAAACTACTCCTGGTCATCAGCGGCCTGCACGTAGTAGTAGGCACCCTCGGTGTAGTAGGGATCATCGTCAACGATGGTGTCTGGCTCCTGGGCCCCAACATCTGGTTGCAACGTCCGAGAAGAATGGAAAGGGGGAAAAGAGGGAGCAAATCAACCGTGAGTACTCATCCAAAGTACTTGTAAGCAAGGATCTACACTACATATGCATGGGTATCTATGTATCGGTGGACTAAACTACAGAATGCCAGTATAAGAGGGGGATAGCAAGTCCTGTCAAAGACTACGCTTCTAGGAGCCTCCATCTTGCAGCGTGTAGAAGAGGGTAGATGGTAAGTTCACCAAGTATCATCGTATAGCATAATCCTACCCGGCGATCCTCCCCTCGCCGCCCTGTGGGAAAGTGATCACCGGGTTGTCTTTGGAACTTGTCTGGGTGTGTTTTATTAAGTATCCGGTTCTAGTTGTCATAAGGTCGAGGTACAACTTCGGGTCATCTTTTTATTGAGGGACACGACTATTCAAATAGATAAACTTCCCTGCAGGGGTGCATCACATTTCCCAACACACTCGATCCCTCTGGCCGGACACACTTTCCCGGGTCATGCCTGGCCTGAGAAGATCAACACGTCGCAGCCCTACCTAGGCACAACAGAGAGGTCAGCACGTCGGTCTAAATCCTAAGCGTGCAGGGGTCTGGGCCCATCGCCCATTGCACACCTGCATGTTGCGAACACGACCAGTAAGCAGACCTAGCAACCTCCATTACAAAGGAAGTTGCATTACACGATCCGACCCGGCGCGCGCTGCTTAGGGCATGTACAATGGTGCTATCTTAAGAGTGCCACATAGATAAATAATGAGGTGGAGGAGAGAGAACTCTTAAAAAAAGACTTGTCTTCTCTTATTTAAGACAAGACAAGAGATGATCTCTTAGCACAATATGTGTCACCATGTTTGTAGGAATGTCTAGTTATTGAAGATAAGGCTAAGAGATGACCCATTGTAGCCATATTTTTTGTCATCTCTAAATTACATGCAAAAATTAAAATAAGACTATCTTATCAACCATTGTACATGCCCTTAGTCGCTGATGTCAAGAAGGCTTCGGCTAATACCACGACGTCGAGTGCCCATAACTGTTCCCGCGTAGTTGGTTAGTGCATATAGGCCAGTGGCCAGACTCAGATCAAATACCAAGATCTTGCTAAGCGTGTTATTTTGAAGTAACCACAGACGCCGACCAGGGCCAGGCCCACCTGTCTCCTAGGTGGTCACAACCTGCCCTGTCGCTTTGCCACAAAGTAGCACTCAAGGGCCATCAAGAACCCAGGTCCACCACTACCTGGATGGAACCACCTGTCCTTTCAGCCCCCATATCCGAATCACTTGTGGGTACTCTACGAGCCGACCCGACTTTAGTCACCATCTGTATAGTATGTAAGTATGTATATATATACCCGTGATCACCTCCCGAGTGATCACGACCCGATATTATAGCATGGCAGACGGACAAGAATGTAGGTCCACTGGTGCTAAACTATCATCCTATACTAAGCATTTAGGATTGTAGGTAAGGTATCAACAGTTGTAGCAACAATGTCAGGCTATGTAGTAGAATAGGATTAACCAAAAACAGTAACATGCTACACTACTCTAATTCAAGCAGTACAGAAAAGGAATAGGTGATATCGGGTGATCAAGGGTGGGGGGAGGCTTGCCTGGTTGCTCTGGCATGAAGGAGGGGTTGTAGTCGATCACGGGGGTACCAGCAGCAGTCTCGAGGTCTACCGGAAAGAAGTAACGGAGGGGGAACACAACAAATAATAGAGCAATCAAAGCATCACAAAGCATAACATGGCAATATGCGGTGCTAGGGGTGACCTAATGCAGTACTAGGTGATACCGGTGAATGGGGAAAATATCCAAGAAAGTATTCCTTGTGTTCGGCGTTTTCGGACCGACGGACTGAAGGGGGATGGTTGCACGTTCGCTATGCTAGGGACGTGTGGTGGACGAACAGAACACGTATTCAGATACGTCTCGTCCTTCTAAGCAACTTTCATGTACAAAGTACTTTCATCCGAATTACGAATTAGTTTATATGATTTTCTAATGTTTAATGTTTTTCTAGATTTATTATTAATTCGAATTAAAAATAGAATATAGTTTTGGTACTTAGCGCTATTCTAGCCACAGTGTATGACAGTGGGGCCAGTGGGGATGGTTTGACCCAGTCAAAGATTGACTGGTGGACCTCGATATATTAACCGAGGTGGTTCCACACGTCATTACTAAGTAAACAACAATTTCATCCCAAGCTAAACTAACCTAACTAAGCAAGGGCCAGCCTCACATCCAGTGGATGTGCCACGGCTGTGGTGCCATGGCCAGTACACATGGCCGCACATGCCACTACGGCCATTGCCATCAGTAGCAGCTGCAAAAACACAAGAAGGAAGTGGCTAGCATGAGCAGCAGTAGTATAGAGTAGCAGACCCGATGCACCAGCAAGCAACAAGCAGCAGCACTAGCGCATCAGCATTGGCGACAAGGAGCAATAGCAGGTAGCGAGCAGTGGCAGCTGAGCAGCGACAACAACAATAGCACCGCAACAGCATGCGGGCAGCATCAGCAACTCAAGGAGAGGACGTAGGAGGGCAAGCGTGGGGTACATGCATGTAGCAGCTGCGGTGAGCGTGGGCAGGGGTGGCACGAGCAGTAGCAGTGGGAGCAGATGGCAAGAGCAGCAGTAGAAGCAGGCGGCGTGGCGAGCACGGGCGTAGGCGTGCGCGGGCGCGCACATCGTGCAGTGGCAACATGAGCAGCGCGAGCAATACTGATGTCTACTACGCAACCTTCTTCTTGTAGATGTTGTTGGGCCTCCAAGTGCAGAGGTTTGTAGGACAATAGCAAATTTCCAACAAGTGGATGACCTAAGGTTTATCAATCTGTGGGAGGCATAGGATGAAGATGTCTCTCTCAAATAACCCTGCAACCAAATAACAAAGAGTCTCTTGTGTCCCCAACACACCCAATACAATGGCAAATTGTATAGGTGCACTAGTTCGGCGAAGAGATGGTGATACAAGTGCAATATGGATGATAGATATAGGTTTTTGTAATCTGAAAATATAAAAACAGCAAGGTAACTAATGATAAAAGTGAGCACAACTGGTAATGCAATGCTTCGAAACAACGCCTAGGGTTCATACTTTCACCAGTGCAAGTTCTCTCAACAATAATAACACAATTGGATCATATAACTATCCCTCAACATGCAACAAAGAGTCGCTTCAAAGTCACTAATAGCAGAGAACAAACGAAGAGATTATTGTAGGGTACGAAACCACCTCAAAGTTATCCTTTCTGATTGATCTATTCAAGAGTACATAGTAAAATAAAACGAAGCTAGTCTTTCCGTTCGATCTATCATAGAGTTCGTACTAGAATAACACCTTAAGACACAAATCAACCAAAACCCTAATGTCACCTAGATACTCCAATGTCACCTCAAGTATCTGTGGGTATGATTATACGATATGCATCACACAATCTCAGATTCATCTATTCAACCAACACAAAGAACTTCATAGAGTGCCCCAAAGTTTCTACCGGAGAGTCAAGACGAAAACGTGTGCCAGCCCCTATGCATAAGTTCACAAGGTCACTGAACCCGCAAGTTGATCACCAAAACATACATCAAGTAGATCATGCGAATATGCCATTGTCATCACAGATAAGCACATGCAAGACATACATCAACTGTTCTCAAATCCTTAAAGACTCAATCCGATAAGATAACTTCAAAGGGAAAACTCAATCCATTACAAGAGAGTAGAGGGGGAGAAACATCATAAGATCCACCTATAGTAGCAAAGCTCGCAGTACATCAAGATCATGCCAAATCAAGAACACGAGAGAGAGAGAGAGAAATCAAACACATAGCTACTGGTACATACCCTCAGCCCCAAGGGTGAACTACTCCCTCCTCGTCATGGAGAGCGCCTGGATGATGAAGATGGCCACCGGTGAGGGATCCCCCCTCTAGCAGGGTGCCAGAACAGGGTTCCGATTGGTTTTTGGTGGCTACAGAGGCTTGCGGCGGCGGAACTCCCGATCTATTGTGCTCTTCGATGTTTTTAGGGTATATGGATATATATAGGTGAAAGAAGTCGGTCAGGGGAGCCACGAGGGGCCCACGAGGGTGTGGGGCGCGCCCAGGGGGTAGGGCGCGCCTCCCTGCCTCATGGCCACCTCAAACCTTCCCTGACGTCTACTCCAAGTCTCCTGGATTGCTTCCGTTCCAAAAATAACTCTCCCAAAGGTTTCATTCCGTTTGGACTACGTTTGATATTCCTTTTCTACAAAACACTGAAATAGGCAAGAAAAACAACAATTTGGGCTGGGCCTCCGGTTAATAGGTTGGTCCCAAAAATGATATAAAAGTGTTTAGTAAAGCCCATAAACATCCAAAACAGGTAATATAATAGCATGGAACAATAAAAAATTATAGATACGTTGGAGACGTATCAAGCATCCCCAAGCTTAATTCCTGCTCGTCCTTGAGTAGGTAAATGATAAAAACAGAATTTTTGATGTGGAATGCTACCTAGCATAATTCTCAATGTAATTTTCTTTATTGTGGCATGAATGTTCAGATCCAAAAGATTCAAGACAAAAGTTCATATTGACATGAAAACAATAATACTTCAAGCATACTAACAAAGCAATCATGTATTCTCAAAATAACATGGCTAAAGAAAGCTATCCCTACAAAATCATATAGTCTGGCTATGCTCTATCTTCATCACACAAAGTATTTAATCATGCACAACCCCGATGACAAGCCAAGCAATTGTTTCATACTTTAGTATTCTCAATCTTTTTCAACTTTCACACAATACATGAGCATGTGCCAGGGACATAGCACTATATGTGGAATAGAATGGTGGTTGTGGAGAAGAAGAAAAAGAGGAGAAGATAGTGTCACATCAACTAGGTGTATCAATGGGCTATGGAGATGCCCGTTAATGGATATCAATGTGAGTGAGTAGGGATTGCATGCAACGGAAGCACTAGAGCTATAAGTGTATGAAAGCTCAACAAAAGAAACTAAGTGTGTGTGCATCCAACTTGCTTGCTCGCGAAGACCTAGGGCATTTTGAGGAAGCCCATCATTGGAATATACAAGCCAAGTTCTATAATGAAAAATTCCCACTAGTATATGAAAGTGACAACATAGGAGACTCTCTATCATGAAGATCATGGTGCTACTTTGAAGCACAAGTGTGGAAAAAGATAGTAACATTGTCCTGTTGGGGAACGTAGTAATTTCAAAAAAAATCCTTACACACACGCAAGATCATGGTGATGCATAGCAACAACAGGGGAGAGTGTGTCCACGTACCCTCGTAGACCGAAAGCGAAAGTGTTAGCACAACGCGGTTGATGTAGTCGTACGTCTTCACAATCCGACCGATTAAGTACCAAACGCACGGTACCTCCGAGTTCAGCACACGTTCATCTCGATGATGTCCCTCAAACTCCGATCTAGCCGAGCTTTGAGGGAGAGTTCTGTCAGCACGACGGCGTGGTGACGATGATGATGTTCTACCGATGCACGGCTTCTCCTAAGCACCGCTACAATATTATCGAGGTGGATTATGGTGGAGGGGGGCACCGCACACGGCTAAGAGATCTCAAGATCAATTGTTGTGTCTAGAGGTGCCCTCCTGCCCCGTTATATAAAGGAGCAAGGGGGGAGGTGGCCGGCCAAGGAGGAGGGCGCACCAAGGAGGAGTCCTACTCCCACCGGGAGTAGGACTCCCTCCTTTCCTTGTCCAAGTAGGAGAGGGGAAGGAAGGGGAGACAGGAGAGGAAGGAAAGGGGGGTGTCGGTGTCAAAACCGGCGGATCTTGGGTAGGGGGTCCCGATCTGTGCATCTAGGCCGATGGTAACAGGAAGCAAGGGACACAATGTTTACCCAGGTTCGGGCCCTCTCGATGGAGGTAAAATCCTACTTCCTGCTTGATTAATATTGACGATATGAGTAGTACAAGAGTAGATCTACCACGAGATCGTAGAGGCTAAACCCTAAGAGCTATCCTATGATGGTATGATCGTAATTGTGATCGGCCTTCTAAGGACCAACCTCTCCGGTTTATATAAACATCGTAGAGGGCTAGGGTTTACATGGAGTCGGTTACAAGGAACGAAACACAATATCTGGATCGCCAAGCTTGTCTTCCACGCAAAGGAGAGTCTCATCCGGACACGGGCCAAAGTCTTGAGTCTTGTATCTTCATGCTTCAATAGTCTGGACAATGTATATAGTCCGGCTGTCCGGATACCCCCTAATCCAGGACTCCCTCAGTAGCCCCTGAACCAGGCTTCAATGATGATGAGTCCGGCGTGCAGTCTTGTCTTCGGCATTGCTGGGCGGGTTCCTTCTCCGAATACTCCAAAGTAATTATCGAACACTTAGACCGTGTCCGGATCCGCCAGATGATCTTCACATACCATTGTAGGGAACATAGCATAAATCTGATCCGCTGGCAATCTTTGTACGTCATGCCCTTGCATCGTGGCCTGGTCCAACGCGAACCGGCGTCTCTTGCCCCACCTTGACTCGCGTTGCGAGGTAGTTTTATTGGCACGTCCTGCCAAAGCAGAGATCGTGTTCCTCTTATTACGGGATTTTCCATTAATATGGGCGTACATGACCCCACGACGACCGTTGGTATAACTCCGTGTGTTTTTAGATAAGCCTCAAGCGGTCATGCTAAGGACTCTTGATATTCACCCCCTTTATAAAGGGGTCGAGGCCTGTGCCTCTTTTCCACCTCCCTCGCGCACCTCGAGTTCTAACACCCGAGACCTAAGCCCAAACACCCCAGATCCTCCAATATGTCCGGATCCAACCCTCAAGACCGGTGGGTGGCCTCCTCGATCCAAGAGGAGGACATTGCGAGGCTTAGGGAGGTCGGATACCTGACTGCCGACATCTAGCACAGGCTTCTTGCTCCAGGGCAGGTCATCCCTACACCAGAGCCCAATGAGAGTGTCGTGTTTGTTCCTCACTTCCTCCGAGGCTTGGGCCTCACCCTTGATCCCTTTGTGAGGGGGCTCATGTTCTATTACGGGTTGGATTTTCATGATCTCGCTCCAGACGCTATCCTCCATATCTCGTCATTCATCATCGTATGCGAGGCCTTTCTCCATGTCACTCCACACTTCGGCTTATGGCTCAAGACCTTTAATGTGAAGCCGAAGATGATCGAGGGGCGACATGTGGAGTGCGGTGGTGCTATAATAAGCAGGATCACCGATGCCCCATGGCCAGAGGGTTGTTTCCCAGAAGTATCTGACGTATGGCAGCGAAGGTGGTTTTATGCCACAACTCCCAGAGGCACAAAGTGGGTAGCTTCCCCCTAGTTCCGCTCGGGCCCTCCGTCACAACTAGCGTCTTGGACCGATGTAGGACGGAATTGGGGGCCCGCTGGCGATGAACCAGTACTGCAGAATCGCATCTGGGAGCTTCTTGAGAGGGACATTAATCTTGTCAGCATAATTCAAGTGATGTTAATCCGACGGATGTTGTCGTGCCAACGCCAACCTCTCCGGATGTGGGAGTTCAATCCAGAGGGTCCGCGGACTGTTAAGCACTTCTTTGGCTTGAAGCTCGAAGGGATGTGCAAATTATTCTTCGGACCAAAAGTAGAGTGTCTGGACACCATCGAGGATGCGGGCCTAAGCTGCAATCGTCTAGATACCCAAGTAAGGAGCCTTGATACCGGACACCTTGTTTTGTATTTGTCATAATTGTTTATTCTGAAAATCATCCGTGGCCAGGAATGGCTCAGCAAGGCGGAGAGAATTAGGTGTCCGGCGCCACTTCCCGAAGGCTCGCCTGGTCCCACCATGGCCAAGATGCTTGACCGGGTACTCATCAGAATGCCCTCACGGAAAGACAAGGGGAAGAACGAAGAAACCGAACTCCACACGCTACGCATCTGAACCGGGGGAATTGTTACCTCCCCTAAGGAGGATAGTCGGGAAGGGGAGGCTAAGGCCTCCTCCCCGCGCGGCAAGAAGAGGGCTGCCTCCGAAGACTTGGAGACGGAGATGCCCAAACCAGGGAAAAAGGTATCCCCAGGGGCCCCTGCCTGGACGGGTACCCTCACCGCATCATGCCCACCAACGGGCCAGCCCTCCATCGAGCTGTAAGTTGATCGTTAATTCGAAGGTACTGTGTTTCTCCTAGATCAATAACCAGGATTCGTCTTTTGCAGTCCGGCTAGCAGCTCTTCTCAACAGAGTTCGTCTTTGGGGGATCTTCCTCCGGAGATGATGGAGAGCGAGACCCCACCCACCTCTCCAACTAATGAAACGGGCGACACCGAGGTGTCGTCATGGTGGAGTCTGGATCTGCCGAAGCCGAAAGCCAATGCGTCAGCCGCCCTGAGCCCGGAGCGTTCGGCTCCCACGAGGGGCGATGGGAAGGGTCCGACACAGTTCAATGTCCGGCCAGACGTACTGACAGGCTTACTGGAGCGAGCTACTCTCTCGGAGGAGCACCGCTCATTAAGGAGAGGGGTGCTCGAGAAGATTTCATCTGCTACAAGTGGTTTGAATGAAGCATTTACAAGCCTGCTCAGAAGCTTTGAGGTATGTAGTGAAGAATACACTATTTTTTGGCTGGGAGGCACGCGCTAGGTGTGCTCCATATAGAGAGTAGCCCCTGAGACTCTGGTTGCCCTCCCTAGGTGGCAAACGGGGGATCATAAACCAATGATTGCACTGTAAATACGTGCAGGTACCTGTGGGTCCGGCCGCCGACCAGTCCGTTGAAGTTGCCGAACTAATGAGGCAGATTGGATCGATTGATGCTGATATCACGCTGGTGAACGAGCGGCTGGACAAATCACAAGGTATGTGCTCTGCCTTCCTTCATATAGGAAAATATGAAGGTGGCATGATATTAATGTAATATGTATGGACTGCAGATGGTGTTGCTGCCGTGGAAGCCCTAAGGGCGGAACTTGCCCAGGCCAAGGAACAAGCTCGGGTTAGCAATGCGGCTGCCCTAAAGGCGGCCGAGGAATTGAGAGCCGAACAGGCTGCTCATCGCCGAAGCGAGGAAAAGATAGCCGGAATGGCTGTGGAGTTAAAAAATGCCGCTGACCGGTATGAGCTCCTTAAAAAGGAGCGTAAGGATAGTTCAGCCAGTCTGAAAAATGCATTTAATGCCACCAAGGAAATATGGACTGAGCTCAGGGGTGCACGGGAGGAGCTTCAACAGGCCGGTAAAATCGCAGCTGGGGGCTCCTACTTGCTGCGAACGAAGTTTTGCGATCTGAAGTACGCTCCCCTGGATGGACGCTGGAGTCCTGCGGACGCGTATGCTGATTTTGCGAAGAGTACAGTTGACGCTGCCAAGTTCTTCGAGGATCAGGATGATAAGGAAGTGGAGAAGCTTTTCTGGTCGCAATTCAATGCTCCCACTCGCCCGCTGCCGTTAAGTGACAAGATGGCTGTTGTAGCGGAGCTTCACAAGCTGTCCGGGCTTGCAATGCGGTCTATAATAGACCATCTTTGGTCGAAGGGGCCTAAGCCGGACAGTTACTTTGGTTTGGTGCAACAATTCCTTGGGGTCGTGCCTCGGATCGACGCCATGAGAAGGTCGGCGTGCATAGAGGGTGCGTGAATGGCCCTTGCCCGCGTTAAAGCCTATTGGACGGATATGGAGGCCACCATTATAGCGACCTAGGATCCGGTGGGGGCCAATATCTGGCCGAGCACTACTTGGCGCAGGTCACAGAAGGTGCCCTCCTAATAGAGGCGAAGTGCGCGAAGAATGTCTTATTCGAGTAATGAATCGAATCATTGTAAAAACAATGTTTATTTTGATTATGAGGCTATATTTATACTGTTTGCCTGAAAATATGATTGTGTCCCCTGTGCGGCCGTTTATATATATATATATATATATATATATATATATATATATATATATATATGTAATCCGAAAGTTAGCAGTCGTTGGCTTTAGCCCCAATGGATACAATGCGGGGGTGTTTGCGAAAAATATGCTTAATCACACTTGATCCAACGTCTTGGTCCATTAAGGAGGTGATCGCATGTCGAACTAGGCAACCAGACTATATAGATGTAACACTTTCGCTTAGCCATGGGAGTCTAATGTTGGGGCTACTATGTAGCCCCTGGTACCTTCGCGTGCATCCGAATACGGGCGCGTATGTACATGACCGGGAAATGGCCCTTCGTTAATGCGGAGGAATCCTAAAGATTCCGATGAGTCTTCGAGTGGTTGATCAGTCTCTTGCTGTATCATGACAATCAGTTTTCGGCTTTCTCTACTGAGGTGCTCATCTGGAATAACCAGGGCACAATCGCAGTAGTTCTCCTTTGGCCTCTTTAGCCAATAATGACGGAACGTAAGGCGGCAAACCCAGGAGCCGAGCAAACCCAACATTTGACCAAAGACATGATTCAGAGCTGATGCATATAAGACCAAACTCGTGACGCCGAACACTCCCGAAGGTATTCGGACTTTATAACAGAAGATGGGCTCAAGAATGCCCATTTATTATAAACCTTGTGTTTCCAGGTATGTGCTTTAATCTGTCGTGGCGAAATGCCAATAACGCAGTATCCTCTATTGGTATGGAACCCATGGGATGGTTAAACAAGAAGAGGCAATAGAAAATGTTTACACATGGGCTTAATCTAAAAAGAAACCTGTTGAATGGGGCCCTGCTACACGTCTGCGCCTTTGTCTCCGTTGTGCCGTATCCTCGAAGGGTATCGCGCGAACGTTGTCTGTGGAAAAAGAAAACTCGTAGGAGAGTACAACGTAAGTATGCGATGGATAGTAAAAGTGTAAGATGTTGGCCTGCCAATAAGGTTGAGCCAATTGTGGGGTTGTATTAAATGTCTATATCCCCTGGTGTCCGCTATGGTATTACATATATGGTGCCCTGGTTCAATTTTGTCCTGGCTACCGGACTCGTCTAACCGTGTCTGTGGTCTTAATGACCAGTCATGTTTTCTGCTATTGGAGGCCGCTTATAGTCCGGCGGCTAGGGCCGTCGCGTGTTCCTCTGCGCGTGAAGATCACTCTGTGATTCCGTTAACGGTGATGACGCCATGTGGACCGGGCATCTTGAGTATAAGGTAGCCATAGTGCGGTAATGCGTTGAGGCGGGCGAAGGCCGTTCTTGCAAGCAATGCATGATAGCCGCTTTGGAAGGGTGCGATGGTGAAGAGTAGTTCTTCGCTTCTGGAATTGCCTGGGGAGCCAAATGTTGCCTCCAGTACAATGGAGCCCCTTCCGTAGGCTTCAACGCCTGGTATCGCCCCTTCAATCGCGGTGTTGCTTTGGCTAATTCTGGATGGGTTTATCCCCATCCTGTGGACAGTGTCCTCGTATATTAAGTTTAGACTACTGCAGCCAACCATGAGGATGCGGGTGAGACGGTATCCGTTGATTATTGGGTCAAGCACCAAGGCCTTGATCCTCCGCGCGGAATACTAGTTCGGCCGTCCAAGCGATTGAAGGTGATCGGATAAGACATCTAGTAGTTAGGTGTGGGTACGATGGGCTCTATATCGTGTGCGTCTCTATGCACGCGTTCGTGCCTTTTCATGGATGTGCGAGTCGCGTGGATCATGTTCACTGTTTTAACCTCTGGCGGGAATTTTTTCTGTCCCCCAGTGTTCGGCTGGCGAGGTTCATCCTCGTCTTCACTTGGTGTTTCCCTTCCCTTGTGTTCGACATTTAATTTGCCGTCCTGCTTGAACACCCAGCACTCTCTGTGCGTGTGGTTCGCAGGTTTGTCAGGGGTGCCATGAATTTGGCACAGTCTGTCTAGGACTCTATTCAGACCGGATGGTCCCTCTTTACTGCCTTTAAATGGCTTCTTTTGCTGATCAGGTCGAGAGCCCCTGAATCCGGCATTAACCGTTGTGTTATCCGGGATCTCTTCCTTGTTTTGGCGTTTGTTTTTATTACGCCATGGCTTCCCGTTGCCATCCCTTATTTCGGATGTGCTGGGGTCGCTGGTGCCTTTACGGGCTAGCCAGCTATTTTCACCGGCGCAAAAGCGGGTCATAAGGCTTGTTAGGGCTGCCATTGTCCTTGGCTTTTCTTGGCCGAGGTGTCTGGCGAGCCACTCGTCGCGGATGCTGTGTTTGAATGCCGCTAAGGCTTCGGCGTCCGGAAAATCGACAATTTGATTCTTCTTAGTGAAGAGTAGTTAGATCCGATGGAGCTCTCTTCCTTAAACGAGCTCTTGGATCGCATCGCCGCCCTGGGAGTCGCTACAGACTACGATCAGATTGGGCCTAAACCCGATCTGAGAGAGATCAACTCTCCCCAGGTTGCCACCATGTTGCTGTGGTTGAGGAACAATACGGCGACCCTTCCTCTATTTTAAGGACTAGCTATGTCCGGATTCCCGATCCCTCCATGCGGGATTCCCGCGGAGGGGAGGACGTCACTCAAGCCCTGAACCTAAAGTCAGGCAGCGGGCTAGATTCATTGGACAACATCCAAGAACCCAACCTTCCAAGTTCAGAAACTTCTTGGCCCCTGAGTTTTAGATTGGACGGGGTTCCGAATTTAATTCCACCCGCCCACCCAAACATAAGCGATCTATCCCAAATCCGTCAAGAGCCCGCAGAAGCACTACACCATTACTGGGACAGATTCCTCCTGGTTATGAATAGGATAAAGGACTGTCGTGAGGAGGACGCGATTTCATTCTTCTGCAATAATTGCACGAACAAGGGAATCCTCAACGCCGTAAGCCGTCGTGAAATTACACGCTTTGCTGACTTGGCGTCCATAGTACAAAAGTACTGTGCCATGGAAAGCGCCTGGAAAACCGAAATTAAATTTTGGGACAATCCGGCCCTGAATACAACCCCAGTCCGAAATAAAAGGGTGCATTATCGCCAGGCACCTGGGTTAAACACCAAAAAGCAAAACCCCTCTATAGGGCATGGAACCGTACTGGAAGGATGGCTCAATGGACCCTGCAAAATTCATACTACAGAGGGCGCCACTCCAACTCATAGCCTTAGAGCATGTTGGATACTACGGCAGGTGGCCAAATGTGGTGAAGAGCTTCTAACTCCAGAGCACCAGCCCAAGGATACCAGTACGGTATTAACAGTCTTCGAGACTTTTGCATCAAATAATATGCGGAAACGAACACTCCACAGCCTTGCCGAAGTATACAAAGTAGTAACAATAAACCCATGGAGTGACACGGCTATTACCTTTAATGCCAGTGACGAACCTAAATTCCGAACAGCCCGAGCACCAGCCGCATTGGTCCTCAGTCCAATAGTGGACAGCTTTCGCCTTACCAAGGTACTCATGGACGGTGGCAGCGGATTGAACCTCATTTACGAGGAAACCCTCCGAAAAATGGAAATAGACTGGAGCCGCATTGAGCGAAGCAGCACAACCTTTAGAGGAATAATCCCCAGTCAGGAAGCATGTTGTACAGGAAAAATCACACTAGAAGTGGTGTTCGGCACGTTGGATAATTACAGGTCCGAGGAGGTCACGTTCCAAGTGGCCCCGTTCAGCAGCGGATATCACGCTCTATTAGGACGAGAGGCATTCACAATTTTTCAAGCTATACCCCATTACGGGTACATGAAGCTCAAAATGCTCGGGCCCAACGGAATCATCACTCTTGCTAGTGACCCAGACATAGCACTCCGCACCGAAAATAAGACAGCCGCACTAGCCCTTGAGGCACTATCCGAAGCCCTAGCAGCCGAGGAACTCACTGCGCTGCGCTCCATGATGAATAGGGGCGATGTGATACGAGATACGAGATCCAAGTCCACCTCATTTAAACCAGTGGACGAAATAGTCAAATTCCAAGTCCATCCAACGGACCCTACAAAAACGGCCTCCATCGGGGCACAATTAAACCCTGATGTAGACGTTGCACTACGAGAATTCCTACGCGAAAATTGGGACATTTTTGTCTGGCACCCTTCAGACATGCCAGGAATCCCACGTCGGCTGGCCGAGCACAACCTAAACATCCTAAAAGGATTGAAGCCAGTCAAACAAGCTCTTCGGTGTTTCTCCGAACCCAAGAGACAGGCCATGGGAGAGGAGCTAGCCAAATTATTGGAGGCCGGATTCATCAGAGATATAAAACATCCAGACTGGCTAGCAAACCTGGTGATGGAACCAAAGAAGGACAAATCCTGGCGCCTATGCGTTGATTTTAAGGACCTCAACAAGGCTTGCCCAAAGGATCCCTTCCCACTCCCCCGCATTGATCAAATTATCGACACTACCGCAAGACACGATTCATTGTGTTTCCTCGATGCATACTCTGGCTACCACCAAATTAAGATGGCAGAGCCCGACCAGGCCGCAACGACATTTATCACCCCATACGGCCAATTTTGCTTCAACACAATGCCCTTTGGGCTCAAAAACGCCGGAGCAACATATCAGCACATGATTCAGACATGTTTGGCAAACCAGATCGGCAAAACAGTGGAGGCATACGTAGATGATGTGGTCGTCAAAACCAAGCACGTCGAAACTCTAGTAGACGATTTGAGGCTCACGTTCGATAATCTCCGAACATACGACATTAAGCTTAACCCGGAAAAATGTGTTTTCGGCGTACCAGCTGGAAAGCTCTTGGGCTTCATTGTATCCGGTAGAGGAACTGAAGCAAACCCAGCCAAGATCCGAGCTCTGTCACAATTGGGTATCCCAAAGGACCTCAAACAAATACAAAAATTAACGGGCTGCGTGGCGGCTTTAAGCCGCTTTATCTCCCATTTAGGAGAAAAGGCATTACCTCTTTATCGCCTCCTCTGACGCACCAAACACTTCGAGTGGACAGATGCTGCCACGACCGGACTCGAAGAAATAAAAGCCATATTGGCAACAAACCCGGTCCTGGCCGCGCCCAACATGGGCGAACTAATGCTATTATATATCGCGGCAACTCATCAAGTTGTGAGCGTCGTGCTCGTTGTCGAATGAGAAATGGACGGACACAAGTTCCTCCTTCAAAAACCAGTGTACTACGTGTCCACTGTCCTAACTCCATGCAAGTCACGGTACCCGCATTATCAAAAGATAGCGTACCGGTGTTCATGGCATCCTGGAAGCTGCAACACTACTTTCAAGAGTGTTCAATAACAGTAGCCTCCGAAGTACCTCTTAATGACATTATAAACAACCGCGATGCGATGGGCCGGATTGCCAAATGGGCCATTGAGCTCCTCCCGTTCGACATAACCTATAAGCCATGGCGAGCTATTAAGTCACAAGTTTTGGCCGACTTCGTCGCCGAATGGACTGAAGCCGAACTCCCTAAAGAGTACGGTGCATATTCCAACTGGATCATGCACTTCGACGGCTCCAAAATGTTGGCTGGTCTGGGGGCTGGCATCATTCTGACATCCCCAACCGGAGATACGGTTCAATATGTACTCCAGATAATGTATACAGACTCCAACAACGCAGCCGAATACGAGGCCCTTCTACATGGCCTCCGGATGGCAGTCTCCATGGGCATTCAACGCCTAGAGGTGCGCGGGGATTCGAACCTCGCGATATCCCAAATAAATGGAGACTTCGATGCCAAGGATCCGAAAATGGCAGCTTATCGCAATGCCGTCCTAAAAATGTCAGCTCGGTTTGAGGGGCTCGAATTTCACCATATAGCCCGAGATAACAACCAGGCAGCAGACGTATTGGCACGCATTGGCGCAAAGCGCGATGCTGTCCCTCCCAACATCTTCCTAGAGAGGCTGTTCAAGCCATCCGTACTATGGGAGGGGGAATCCGGAAATAACAACCCGGACCCAACCGCACTACCCGACTCGGAACATTCTGACACAATTGGCGGTTCTGCCAACGAAGTAACATCCTCGGCCCACGTAATAATGGCAGTCATTGCCCCGTGGACGGAACCATTCCTAGCCTACCTAACTAGGCAGGAACTTCCCGAGGACCAAAACGAGGCCCGCTGCATAGTGCGGCGATCTAAAGCCTATAAGGTCCATGAGGGAGAGCTTTACAAGAAAAGCACAACCAGAGTCCTTCAAAGGTGTATCTCCGAAGAGGAAGGGCGGAATCTCATGGCTGAAATTCATGCCGGACTCGGCAGGCACCACGCCGCAGCCCGGGCCCTTGTAGGCAAGGCCTTCCGTACAGGATTTTATTGGCCGACGGCCCGGGAAGATGCTCAGGACTTAGTCCAACGATGCGTCGGTTGCCAGCTCTTTGCTAATCAAAGCCACATGCCACCCACCGCCCTCAAAACTATACCCATAACCTGGCCCTTCGCGGTCTGGGGGCTTGACATGGTTGGACCCCTTAAAGGAGGAACCCACAAGCAAAAATACCTACTGGTCATGGTGGATAAATTCACCAAATGGATAGAGGCCAAACCTGTTAAGACGGCCGAATACGGACCGGTGATAGACTTCATATCAGGGGTCGTACACCGTTATGGCGTCCCCCATAGCATCATCACTGATAACGGCATGAACTTTACGGCCGACGAGGTCAAACTCTAGTGCAAAAACATGGGCATCAAGCTCGACTATGCTTCAGTCTATCACCCTCAAACTAACGGTCAAGTCGAGCGAGCAAATGGTCTAATCATGAGCGGCATCAAACCCAGATTAGTGCGGTCCCTCAAGGAATCTAACACGCACTGGGTAGAGGAGCTCAACAACGTACTCTGGGGGCTGCGGACCACTCCGAATCGCACCACCGGATTTACACCATTCTTTATGGTATACGGCGCAGAGGCAGTTCTGCCCTGTGACATAATTCATGACTCACCTCGCGTGCGCATGTACGAAGAAAGAGAAGCCGAGCTCGATCGGCAGGACAGTTTGGACACATTGGAGGAGGTGCGTGACGTGGCAAAAGCCCGTTCCGCATTTTATCAACAACAAGCTCGAAGATATCAAAGCAGAGAAGTACGGGCCAAAACTTACAACATTGGTGAGTTAGTTCTGCGCCTGCCGGACAATAAAAAGGACAAACTCAAGCCCAAATGGGAAGGTCCCTTTATCATCGACCAAGTTCTGACCGGTGGAGCGTACCGTCTGCGAGATGCATCGGATAACCGACTCGAGCCGAACCCATGGAACGCAGCCCGTCTCCGAAGATTCTACGCCTAGCGCCGGATTCTGAGTTCGTCCTCCGTCTATATTTTACATATTAGCTGTCTTCTGTTTCTCTCCTTCTCCCTCCTTTTCTATTACAGCCTTTGTAAGCTTGTTCGCGCATTGTTCGCATACACTTGAAGCGCTATCCGCGCTCATTATACCTGGGGGCTTCTTTAACAGAAGCTTATTTATACGGGCTTCATGCCCAACACATGTGTCACACTTCCGCATGTACCTTTTATTCACCATTATATGCATCGATATGACTTAAGTTTTGGCCAAGCTGGGTTGCCTGGCTCCTGTGCTTACCCCTACGTTCCCGATTGTTCGGCTAGGTGGTAAAGGGAGCACCTCTGCGATTGTTACTGCCGGGTCAGCCGGATGTGTACCTCAGACTGGGTGAAGCCGAAAGCTAGCGTTCTTAAGGGAATATTCGGTCGGTGAACTAAAAGACGATTTCTTACCTATTTATTTATCTGCCCCCAGATGTTTTTCTGCTTTTTTCGCAGTCCGGACATGCACTTTAGGGCATGCCTCCCAGGGAAAGGAACCCCTAACGGAACTATTCTCCCTAGAAGATGTTTCTTACTAACCATGTAATATAACATAACTAGTTGGGCACTTGTCTGATAAAGCACTAATGACCCCTACGCCTGGTCTCCACGCAAGCCCCGGTTCTTATATAACCGCGAGGGTATTTGGACACACTCCGGACTATTGGGTCCCGAGGTTGAAGCGAAAAGGTCCGCTATGACAAACGATCTACAATCCGGCTAGAAGGCATTTTACATGTCATCTTAAATTACATAGTCAATTCGACTGATTGTATTCCTCTTAAATGCCATCTAATAGGCTGTCTAGTTTACAATCCTGCTGGGAATACTTTGCGGCAACTCTACTTGGCCGTACACTAAGCTCACAAGGATCTCCTTCCCATCTGGCCCCATAGGTCCGACCTCGACCATGTGGTTTGGGTCAACCTTCGTGTACCGCGTCTTCACCATGGCCTAGGCATCCCTGGCGCCTTGACGGCATGCCGATATCTTCCATAATCAGAAGCGCCGGCGTGCTCCCTAAAGCCTCTCTGCAAGCTCTCCAAGGCCTTCGGGCAGGGAGACAGATGGCCACAAGGCCTGGGCGACGCCTTTCATCACCTGCCGAACTCGTTCGTGCAGTTGCAAGAGCTCGGGAAGAAGGTCCCCCGTAGAACCGGGCATTTCCTCTGCAGGACAGCCTGTGAGCATACCTACAGACATACCTTTGTTAGTCGACTTCCTCGCCGAACTCTGTTTCAAAGTTCATTCAAGCACTTACTAAAAATGCCGTGTCGAAGCCGCCGATTCTCCTTAACGGAGTCAGAAAGATGGGCACGAACATCCTTTAGTTCCTCACCCAGCTGGGTGTTGGCATCTTGGAGATTATTTTTCTCTTGCCTCACCCTTGTAAGCACATTCTCACCGGCCTTTAACGGGCGCACAAGCTGTTGCTTGTCCGGATCTATCCCGGCGCCATCTGCAATATTATTGTCAGACTTATACACACGCTGCACTTCACAAATTACTTATCTTTTGAAGCATATATTACCAGAGGGGGTCTCTTTTGCTTCCCCCGCTGCGGCTAGTGTGGCCTCAAGTTGGGCTTTGCACTCCTCCAGCTCCTGGGATAGTTGGGTATTCTTTTCTGTAAGATCCTGCA
This sequence comes from Triticum aestivum, assembly GCF_018294505.1. NCBI lineage: Eukaryota > Viridiplantae > Streptophyta > Magnoliopsida > Poales > Poaceae > Triticum > Triticum aestivum. Next base: position 325,510,996 of record NC_057804.1, on the reverse strand, counting down.
CAATAAATGATCCTTAAATCAATTATTCTAACTATTTCAAGTCACGGGGGCTACTGGCATATATAACTGTCAAATTTTCTCACCCATATGTCTTTCACATACTGCTCCGTGGCTCTGGCTAGACCATTTTGAGCGGCATGGAGGTGCGCATCTACCGAATTGAAGGCATCCAATGCCTCTGCGGAGAAACATGCGTCACGAAGAACTGTCCGGCGACGCCTGTGATTCATGGCACTCTCCACCTCAGAATTGGTGGCAGATAACCTATCGACATCCTCTGTCGGAGGAGCATCCGATGCACGCCTCGTGTTCGCCTTCGCTTCTGGACCTGGCTTTGGAGCCTGGCGAGCAGAGGATTGATTGGCAACCGCTCCGGATACAGTCCGTCGAGCGCTCTTCTTCCTGAAAAAGCACGAGCGTTAGTATGCCTCCCGGGAATAAAACCTGGGATTAAGATGACACGCCATACCGTTGCACTGGCGTTTCAATCTGGACTACACTTCTTTTCAGCCTGTTGGGCCTGGCTGTCCCTTGTTGACTAGCCGTCACGGGCTCGGCCTTCCGCCTCAAGGACTTCCCCTGCGAAACACCATTGGTATACGGTGATAAAAAACAAGCACGAATGGGTCATTTTCAAAGTATTAGGACTTCGGTCTCAGTTACCTGCGAGGCTGGAAGTATTCCGGGGTAATCGGCCGTAATGGCGACCAAGGCATTATCGATGCTTAGTTGGTGAAATACCCCATCGATCAGCTCCACCGATATATCCGGATCCTCTTGGGAGGTCGGATCGAGGAACCGTTCCGGATCCTCGGGTTGTGGAGGCGGGCTGTTTATATCCTTTACGGCCCGGCGCAGTTCCTGCGCCGAAATCACAAAATGAGATACTTGACTATGGGAGTACGGATCGGATAGGAAAAAATAAATGTTCGCTTACCTAGCTTGGAGGGTTGTGCATAGAGAATCCGTTCTGTGGATTGACACGGAGAAATTCCTCCTCTTCTCCCTTGTACAATACGGACAAGATCTTCATCAGATCGGCGACCGATCCCAGCCCCTTACGGCCGCAGCAGGTGGCATCATCCTCCCCATTGAAATCCCACATGGGGTGGCCTCTATACTGGAGCGGCTGCACTCCCCGCATAATGCATGTGGCCATGACCCCGATCATGGTCAGTCCGGAATGAGCTAACAACCTTATCCGGCTCATCAGGTAAAGGACATCCCTGTCGTTTTCCTTCTGAGGGCTCCGTGGACGCCAGCTTAGGCGTTTCTTCAAAGGAGTGTTATTAAACTCAGGGAAGCCGACCCGAACAGGGTCCGGTAGGGGAACATATTCTATATAAAACCATGCTGAAGGCCAGTCTTTGGACGCCTTCTTCGGGGTTCCAGATAGTATCCGGTCCCGGCGATGCGCCACAATTTGGCTCCGCCCACTTGATATATTGACCCCTCTTGAGAACGGGGCACAAGGCAGAACAACTTCTTCCACAGTGCAAAATGAGCCTCGATGCCCAAAAAACAGCTCGCAAAGGGCCATGAAGCCCGCAATATGCAAAATGGAGGCAGGCGTAAGGTTGTGCAACTGGAGGCCGTAGAACTCCAGGAGCCCCTGGAGAAACATATGAATTGGAAATCCGAGCCCTCTTATCAAATAAGAGACAAGGCATACCCGCTCTCCTTTGGAGGGGCTGGGGACGCTCTCCGCTTCCTTTCCGCCCTTATAGGTGGTGAGTCCGGCTCGAACTGGAACCATGAAGGCCGAAGGAAGAAATCCCTTGGTTTGGAGCGCCACTAGCTCACTGTGCGAGACGGAGCATCTCTCCCAATCTCCATGCTGACGGCTGGGAGGGCGAGAGGAGGAGCCGCGTCGACTGTCCATGATGGAATGGACTTCTGTCAGATGCGCTCTGATGAATGCTCGCGAAGGGAGGATGGTGTGATTCGGATCTAGATCCTCGTCTCTTTTATAGGCAGCTCATTTGCGCAGCTAGGGGGGTAAATGTAAAAATACCCTGGCTTTTCGCATTCGTTCAACACGTGGAAGATGGCCATTATTGGGCGTGGAAGCCGAGGAGCGCAATATTTACAAGAAGCCGGACGCTATTCAACAGGTACACAGGATTTGTAGAAGAACCCGCCTTGCAATGCCGAAGACAATCTACGTGCCGGACTCATCGCCATTGAAGCCTGGTTCGGGGGCTACTGAGGGAGTCCCGGATTATGGGGTGTCCGGATAGCCGAACTATCACCTTTGGCCGGACTCATGGACTATGAAGATACAAAATTGAAGACTTCGTCCCGTGTCCGGATGGGACTTTCCTTGGCATGGAAGGTAAGCTTGGCGATACGGATATGTAGATCTCCTACCATTGTAACCGACTCTGTGTAACCCTAACCCTCTTCGGTGCCTATATAAACCGGAGGGTTTTAGTCCGTAGGACGAACAGCAATCATACCATAAGCTAGCTTCTAGGGTTTAGCCTCTCTGATCTCCTGGTAGATCTACTCTTGTACTACCCATATCATCAATATTAATCAAGTAGGAGTAGGGTTTTACCTCCATCGAGAGGGCCCGAACCTGGGTAAAAACATCGTGTCCCTTGTCTCCTGTTACCATCTGCCTAGACGCATAGTTCAGGACCCCCTACCCGAGATTCGCCGGTTTTGACACCGACAGTCGTCCATACCATCGATGGCTTCGGAGTCGAAGTCGAGCATGTCGGTTAAATCATCAACCGTGGCAATGAAGTGGGTGGTGGGTGGGAAACGAATTTCTTCGTCGTCCGCTCCCCACTCGAGCCAGACATAGTTCGGCCGAGAGCCTCCTGATAAAGAGAGAGACTTTAACGAGTTCAGCATGTCACCAAAAGGCGAGTGCTGGAAGATATCCGTAGCGGTAAACTCCGTTATCGGAGCCCAACCTGACTCGGTTGGCTCGAGACTGCGTGGACTGGAACCAACAACCGGACATGAGTCCAGGGATCCGGAGTCACAGGTTTCCACAGAGGCGGGAACTGTGTTCGGATCCACCGCCGATGAGTGTGCGGCCTGCGGGGCGGGGTCCACCCCTCCGTCCTTAGGCAACGCAACCTGCTCCGGATTTAGATCCGGGGCTACTGCAGGGGTGATATCCCGAGCATCGTCCGACAGCAGGTCTAAGCCATGCCCATCGTAACTGCTCGGTGCTCCTGGCGGAGGCCCAAATCTGTCGAAGATCAAGTCTCCGTGAATATCTGCCCTGTAGGTGAAGTTTCCGAACTTAACCTGGTGGCCAGGGGCGTAGCTGTCGATCTGCTCCAGATGGCCAAGCAAATTGGCCCGCAGTGCGAAGCTGCCGAACACGAAGATCTGTCCGGGGAGAAAAGTCTCCCCCTGGACCGTGTTATTGATGATTGAAGGCACCATCAAGCCTTGAAGTGACGACACAGAGGAACTCTCAATGAAAGCACCAATGTCGGTGCCAAAACAGGCGCCTCTCGGGTAGGGGGTCCCGATCTGTGCGTCTAGGCTGATGGTAACATGAAGCAAGGGACACAATGTTTACCCAGGTTCGGGCCCTCTCGATGGAGGTAAAACCCTACTTCCTGCTTGATTAATATTGACGATATGAGTAGTACAAGAGTAGATCTACCACGAGATCATAGAGGCTAAACCCTAAGAGCTAGCCTATGATGGTATGATTGTAATTGTGATCGGCCTTCTAAGGACCAACCTCTCCGGTTTATATAGACATCGGAGAGGGCTAGGGCTTACATGGAGTCGGTTACAAGGAAGGAAACACAATATCCGGATTGCCAAGCTTGTCTTCCACGCAAAGGAGAGTCCCATCCGGACACGGGCCGAAGTCTTGAGTCTTGTATCTTCATGCTTCAATAGTCCGGACGATGTATATAGTCCGGCTGTCCGGATACCCCCTAATCTAGGACTCCCTTAGGGGGCACCGTCCCCCTCCTTGTCCTATTCGGACTAGAGGGGGAGGGGTGCGCGGCCTGCCCTGGTCGCCCCTCCTCTGCTCCACTTTGGGCCCATGAGGCCCATTAACCCCCCGGGGGGTTCCGGTAACCCCCCGGTACTCCGGTATACATCCGATAACCCCTGGAACCATTTTGGTGCCCGAATATAGTCATACAATATATCAATCTTCATGTCTCGACCATTTCGAGAATCCTCGTCATGTCCTTGATCACATCCGGGACTCTGAACTACCTTCGGTACATCAAAACACATAAACTCATAATATAACCGTCATCTAACTTTAAGCGTGCGGACCCTCCGGGTTCGAGAACTATGTAGACATGACTGAGACACGTTTCTGGTCAATAACCAATAGCGGAACCTGGATGCTCATATTGGCTCCTACATATTCTACGAAGATCTTTATCGGTCAAACCGCATAACAACATATGTTGTTCCCTTTGTCATCGGTATGTTACTTGCCCGAGATTCGATCATCGGTATCACAATACCTAGTTCAATCTCATTACCGGCAAGTCGCTTTACTCGTTATGTAATGTACCATCCCGCAACTAACTCATTAGCTACATTGCTTGCAAGGCTTATAGTGATGTGCATTACCGAGAGGGCCAAGAGATACCTCTTCGACAATCGGAGTGACAAATCCTAATCTCGAAATACGTCAACTCAACAAGTAACTCCGGAGACACCTGTAGAGCATCTTTATAATCACCCAGTTACGTTGTGACGTTTGGTAGCACACAAAGTGTTCCTCCGGTAAACAGGAGTTGCATAATCTCATAGTCATAGGAACATGTATAAGTCATGAAGAAAGCAATAACAACATACTAAACGATCAAGTGCTAAGCTAACGGAATGGGTCAAGTCAATCACATCATTCTCCAATGATGTGATCCCATTAATCAAATGACAACTCATGTCTATGGCTAGGAAACTTAACCATCTTTGATTCAACGAGCTAGTCAAGTAGAGGCATACTAGCGACATTATGTTTGTCTATGTATTCACACATGTACTAAGTTTCCGGTTAATACAATTCTAGCATGAATAATAAACATTTATCATGAAATAAGGAAATAAATAATAACTTTATTATTGCCTCTAGGGCATATTTCCTTCAGTCTCCCACTTGCACTAGAGTCAATAATCTAGTTCACATCACCATGTGATTTAACACTAATATTCACATCTGTATGTGATTAATACCCATAGTTCACATCGTCATGTGATCAACACCCAAAGGGTTTACTAGAGTCAATAATCTAGTTCACATCGCTATGTGATTAACACCCAAAGAGTACTAAGGTATGATCATGTTTTGCTCGTGTGAGAAGTTTAGTCAACGGGTCTGTCACATTCAGAGCCGTATGTATTTTGCAAATATTCTATGTCTACAATGCTCTGCACGGAGCTACTCTAGCTAATTGCTCCCACTTTCAATATGTA
>NC_057804.1:325157487-325205250 GCF_018294505.1 Triticum aestivum | reverse complement strand
CCCGACCCGGGCTCGGGCGGGCCAGCGGCGGTGGGCGGCGGCGGTGCCACGTGGCATGCTGCGAGTGGTCGGGCAGCAGAAGCGGACGCATCTGGCGGACGTGGACGTGTCCGGCGGCGCTAGAGGAGCGGGGCTAGGGTTGGACTGCGCAAAAATTCAGGGGGAATCACATATTTATAGGTAGAGGGAGCTAGGAGACTCCAAATGGGGTGTAGTTTTCGCGCACACGATCGTGATCCGACGACGGAGAACATGGAGATGGTTTAGATGGGTTATTGGGCTGTTTTGAAGTGGTGTTAGGCTGCAACACACAAGAGTCCTTTGCGGTTACCCAGTTAACCGTTGGAGCATCAAACGACCTCAAAATGGAACGAAACTTGATGGGTGGTCTACCGGTGGTGTACCAAGGCCACTTGGCAAACCTCGGTCCATTTCGAGAACGTTGTTCTCCTGCTCACGATTGCGTAACGGATTGCGTAACGGACAACGGGGAAAATGCTCGGATGCATGAGACGAACACATATGCAAATGAGATGCACATGATGACATGATATGAAATGCATGACATGGAGAAAATTCAAAACGGAAGACAAAAACCCAAACACGGAGGGAATACCATAACACATAGCCGAAAATGGCAAGAGTTGGAGTTACAAATATGGAAAGTCGCATTCGGGGCGTTACAGATCTTGCGCAGGTTCGCAAATGTTTCCTCCAGATCTTGTACAAGTGTTGCTTTGTCCTTGGTTTTGACCACTATGTCATCCATATAAGCTTCCATATTTCTATGTAGCTGGGGCTCAAAACCAATTTGGACTACTCTTGCAAAGGTTGAGCCAGCACTCTTCCACCCGAAAGGCATCCGTAAAAAGCAATAAGTACCACAAGGTAGATGAACGTTGTCTTCTCCTTGTCTTCTTTTGTCATGAAGATCTGGTGGTACCCTGAGTAGGCGTCGAGAAATGATAACATGTCACAGCCAGCCGTGGAGTCAACAATTTGGTCGATGCGTGATAACGAGATGGGATCCTTTGGACAAGCCTTATTGATGTCTGTGTAATCAATACACAGTCTACACTTCCCGTTTGCCTTGCGCACCACTACCGGGTTGGCCAACCACGTCAGATGGAGCACCCCCCTTACCAAGCCTGCCGCCTCTAGTTTTCTGATCTCCTCCGTGATGAACTCCTTCCTCTCCAGAGCTTGCTTCCTGACCTTCTTCTTGACAGGCCATGCATGAGGACAGACAACAAGATGGTGCTCAATCACTTCCCTGGGAACACCGGGGATGTCTGAGGCTTGCCATGCAAACACATCGACATCCTCCCGCAGGAAAGTGACGAGCTCACTTTCCTATTTGCTGTCGAGGGTGCAGCTTATGGTAAAAGCTCCCCCCGTGTCTTCCTCCTTTACGGGCACCTTCTTGGTCTCTGGTGGTGCAGCTCTGGACTTCTTGCTCTTGCCGGTGGAGCTCTCTGGCACGTCCTCAAAGGGAGCGCAACACCCCGTAGAGGTGTGCTTGCCGGAGTGGGTGCGAGGGGTCTCGCCGGTCTTTTTCCCTCCCGGGACTCCGTCGGCAGGAGCAGGTTCTTTGGTGGCAGCTCCTGCGACTTCTTCCCAGTAGAGTTGGTCGGCGCAAATCAACGCATCTTTCTTGTCGGAGGGGACGGTGATGATGTTCATCGGCCCGGGCATCTTCAGCGTGTTGTAGGCGTAATGTGAAGCCGTCATGAACTTGGCTAGTGCCGGGTGGCCGAGGATCCCATTGTAGGGAAAGGGGATCTCGGCTACATCAAAGACAATCCTCTCTGTTCTGTAGTTCAGCTCACCTCCGAACGTCATGGGTAGCGTGACCTTTCCCTTCGGCTGGCTCCTCCCCGGGTTGACCCCTTGGAACGTGCTCGTCTCCTCGAGGTCTCCATCAGGGATCTGCAGCCTCTTGATCACAATAGGCGAGATCAAGTTCAGACTGTCCTCGCCGTCAACCAGCATGTTCGTCACCTTGAGGTTGCGGATTGTTGCTGAAACCAACAACGGCAAGCACCCGACCGCAGTAGTGCCATCAGGATGGTCCTCGGTGTCGAAGATGATAGGCGTGCTGGACCACTTCAGCGGCTTCCGTGCGTCGAATGACGGCTCCACCGCTGTGATCTCACACGCCCACTGCTTGAGCTGGCGGTGGGATGTATGCAGCAAGGCGCAACCATCGACGCACATGGCTTCCATGGCCTTTTGGAACTCGTGGTCGCTGGACTCATCGTCCTCGCCGTGATCATCATCTTCCTGCTTCTTGTTGCGGCCCCGGGCCGGCCTCTCCTGCTGATTATCTTTGCCGCGGCGGCCTCCTTGGCTGCCATGCTTCTTGCCGGATCCCTCGGCACCCTCTTCGCCCTTCTCCTTGTCCCGCCGCTCATACTCGGCTTTCTGCTTCTCAGCGAGCAGCTCCAGTTGCCGGCAGTTCTGGAGGTCATGGCCCTTGGTGCGGTGGATCTTGCAATACTGCTTGTCGGAGCCCCCTGGCTTATCGGCAGCCGCCAAGGCCCGGCAAGAGACACACCCGGCAACCTCCTTGCCGAGGTCACTCGCCTTGGGTTTCTTGGTGGCGCCAGTATCGTCGGACCCCTCGACGGCAAGCACGGTCTTGCCCTTGCGCTTCTTGTTACGGCGCCGACCCTTCTTCACCGGGGTGGCAGTATCACCCGTGGAGTCGGTTTCGGCGCCGGCGTCTTCGCCGGGGTACTTCCTTCCCTCTTCAGCGTGAGCGCGCCGATCGGCTAGAACATAAAGCTCGGCCACATCCTTGACCTTGTTCATCGCCAGCTCCTCATGCATCTTGCGGTTGCGCACATTCTGATGGAATGCATTGATCACGGTGGCAGGATGAACGTCGGGAATGTTGTACTGCACTCGGCTGAACCTTTGGATGTACTTACGCAAGTTTTCTCCTTCTTTCTAGGGGATGATGTGCAAGTCGCTCGCATGGCCATGAGCTTCGTGGCCTCCAATAAAGGCGCCAACAAACTCATGACACAGATCCGCCAAAGAAGAAATGGAGTCCACCGGCAAGTGCATCAACCATGACATAACATTGGGCTTGAGTGCCAACGGGAAGTAATTGGCAAGCACCTTATCGTCGCGGGCCCCAGCAGCTTGCATCGCGATGGTGTAGATGCCGAGGAACTCCGACGGGTGAGTCTTTCCATTGTACTTCTCACCAACGTCGGGCTTGAACGTGCGGTGGGAGGTCCACCGGAACTACCGCAGCTCACGTGTGAAGGCCGGACAACCCACCTCATAGGGTAGGCCGCCGTAGTCTCCCGGTGCTGGGTGGTCTATAGCAGGCCCTGCCCGCGTGCCCGACTGGTGGCACGCGTCATGCCGGCGCTCGATGGTTGTTCGAGCATCTTCATGAGCTCGCTCCCGAAGAACGTGATGTTGGTCACGGTGTTCGCGGGTCGGACGATGCTATGGAGATATCATCACGAGTGTTGTCGCGACGGACCGACACCCACGGTGGCCTGTATGGAGGAGGGGAGTGCACCATGGCCGCATCGCCTTCGGCCCGAGCTCCGCTGGCATGCGGTGGCTCGACAGAGCGACGGCCTACGGGTCCCGCCGGCCACAACTCGTCGTTGTTAGCGATGCTGACGAGGCTCCGGACAGTGGCCCTGCATTCGTCAAGCTTCTCCACAGCGGGAGGAAAGTCGAGGAGCAGCTGCGCGCGTGCTAGGGCTTCTGCTAGCGTGGGCAGCGGCGAAAGCTGTGTGGACCGCAATGCGCTTCGACTTCTAACCTCATTAGAAGGAGCCCCATCATGGCCCCGCAGCCGTCCTCTACCTCTGCCAGCACCTCGGCGCGCATGCTGGCCCTCCTCATCATGTGAAGGGCACATGGGGCTCTTCCCAGGGCGGCGCCCAGGGTCACCAGTAGGCGGCGCTGCTCATCACGCACGACCTGAGAAGAGCGTGCCGTGGGCGCCGGTGTTGGTGTCTTGGAGGTCGCTGCGCCGCTGTCTGGCGGCACGACGACGCCCCTGGAGGGCCCCGCGCCGCCCGCGGGGGGCCCGACTCCGTCTCTGGAGCTCACGACGCGTGGCTCGTCGCCTGGCATATGAACGACGCCTCTCACCAGGCCTGGACTGCCAGGGTGATGTGGATGTTCGCCGGCCGCGCCACGGGTTCTCTCCGCGGCTGGCCCACTACTGGTCCGCACCGGTACTGGCAGTCCGGTCCCGGACGAACCGATGGCCGTGGTTGTCTTCTTCTTAGGAGGCATGTCGATGAAGAACTTCTAGGCCAACTACTAGACCCGATTCTCACAACTGGACAACCCCTACCTGGCGCGCCAAAGATGTCAGTGGGAAAGACACCTATGGGATCACGAGGATCCCTTCTGCGGTTGCGGGGCGCGGGGTTGTGGGAGGATCAGGATTAGCAATCAGCACACGGATCGTTTACCCAGGTTTGGGCCGCGAGGATGCGTAAAACCCTATTCCTGCTTTGGTGGATGTATTGAGTGTTCTTGAGCTCTTGAACTAGCTATGGTGGCTGGGTGGTTCAAAAGAGCCGAATCCCTCTCCAGTACGCCATGGGCCTCCTTTTATAGTCGAAAGGGGCTGCCACAGTGGCACACAGGAGGTGGAAAGGCCTACAGTGCTATGAGCTTTATCGCTCGTATTACAGGACAAGACGCGTTTAATGCGAAGCTTAGTTGTCCTCTTGCTTTATCGGGGACGGGAGCGAGGCCCATCCCGTCCATTTTCGCTCTTCCTTGCTTCGACACGCGCCCTGGCCAGCGATGCATGTGGCGCCATGTAGGCAGGCAAGCAGCTGAGGTGGCGCGGCGGTGGAGCCATCATGAAGATCTGCATGCCGCCATGCAGGCGTGGTGCTGAGTTGGCCTGGAAGCTGCATGTTTCCACGCAGGTGCCTGCCCAGCTGGTTGGGCTAGCAGCTGCATGTGAACGGCGGTGGAGATTTAGTTGGTGCGGGCCTGGCAGTGGCCCTGCTGACGCTCTTGGCAAGGGCCTTGTCGGGTGGCCCGGCAAGGGTCTTGCCGTGGCACACTGTCGTCCCTGGCAAGGATCTTGCCGGGGGTCTTGTGGGTTTCCTTGGCAATAGTCTTGTCAAGGATTGTTGCCTTCCAATCCTCATCTGATCTTGAATATTCTTTGTCTTCACAAAGATCTACATGCCACCATGGAGGTGCCTCCCGAGCCCTGGCCCAATGTGGTTGATGGTATTGGAGACCGTGGGTTCGAGGGTGGCTCACTCCGCTGGTGTGGGTGAGCCGCCCCGACAAGGGGCTTGCCGGGGCTGCTGAGGCTGCCCTGGCAAGGGTCTTGCCGAGGAAACCTGCTTTGTCCATCTGCTCTTTGTGGTCTCGGTCTTGGGTGTTGCGCTGATTGTTTCTGTGTTTGTGGCTCTGATTTCCTGTCTCCGCCCTGCTAAGTGTGGCTTCGGCCCGTGGCTCCGACTGCCCGCGCACAAGTAAGGGGTACAAAGGAGTGCCCCTACATTGGTACACCGACAAAACTATTTCTTCAAAGTGAAAAACTAAAATGTTCGAGATGTTGCAAGTATTCACTAAGTAATTGTCGTGTAGATACCAACATCTTTTGAATTTTTATAATCCGCTTAACCTATTTAAAATAGGGCTAGTAGAATTAAATATACGCACATAAATTCAAAACTAAATTTGAACAACTCCTTTTGGCCCCAAACTTTTTGTGCCTACCTAGAACGTAGCCAAGTATTTTTTTGGGTAAATAACACATCTAAGAAAAATAAAATGGTGTCCAATCAATTGCAAACCAATAGCTTTTTAAATTCCAGATAGATTAAAGAGTAAAACACACAGTGTGCACCTAAAGCCTAGTGCTATAGTGTGAAGCCCAGCACTTAACTGTACCGGGCCCAGCCCACCTAGCCTTCCTTTTCTTCCACCTCCCGACAAGGCAGGAGGCAGATGCGCCATGGCCGCCCATGCACGAGATGCTGCACGTGACGTGCATTCTGGGGTCCTGCTGCTAGGTTAAGAGCTGCGCCAAGCTTCCTTCCCCTGAACGAACCCTAATGACCACTCCAACTCTCCCCCGCTCATTTTATTTTCCCCACAACCCGTAGCCAAAGCATCCCCGCCATGGCCGTCATTATTTGCGCGCTCCCCGTCACCCCCGAAGCATGTGGTCGTGCCCCTTGACTCCGCCCTCGCCGGCTACTTCCTCTACTGTCAATCGTTGGAGCTCGGAGCCACTACATCACCTACACCAAGTCATCTTTCACCTCCGGCCGCCGCTCATCGCCACTTCGATTTGTCACCTCCAAGATTTCCCCGAGCTTACTTTGCACCTCTACAGGTTCACGGTGAGGTTCCCGATCGATTCTACTCATTCTCAACTTCAATCGACCCTGTTAGGCGCCGCCCCATGCTCGTCCGTGGCAATCATGGCCGGAGCACGAGCTCCCGTGTACGTGCTCTGCTTCTGTGCTATTTGCTTTTGCTTTCTGCTCCTTCGCGTCGCCCGCACCCACCAGCTCAACCGCCAGCGACCACTACCGCTCAACACGCCCGCCCGCCTTTGTTCGTCGGCATCGTCCGAGCCGCCTCCGTGACACGCTCCCTGGCCTTCCCGCCTCGGGCCACCGCTAGCCGAGGTCATGCCCTACTCCCCGCATGCCACTGCAGCTACCGCTGAGGCCCCATTGCCGATGCTTCCTTGCTGTCGCAGTCAAGGCCAGCCCCTGCCTCGAGCGAGCACAGGCAGGCAGCTTCCCCTGGTCGTCTCTGTCCCTACTAGATCGGGCTGGCCCTAGCTAACCTAGGATTAGTTTAGGACTAATTCCCCACTAATGGCCCACTGACATGTGGGGCCCCCATCACTAACTAGCATAAATAATTCTTAAACTAAAATAAGTTTACCCCGTGACACTCACATGTGGGCTCCTTTTGACCATGTTGTCCAGTCAACATTAACTGGTCAACTGCTAACTATACTAGCTGACTGGGCCCTCTGGACCCACTGTCAAACACTTAGGCTAGCCCACTTGTGGGTATAATTAGTAGTCTACCTTATTTTAAATATTTGAATTAACTAGATAAAGAAAGTCCAGAAAATCATTAAAACTTATAAATATCATATTAAATAATTCGTAGCTCGGATGAAAATAATTATATATGAAAGTTACTCAGAACGATGAGATGAATCCGAATGTGCGGTCAGTTCGTCCGCCACACGTCCCTAGCATAGAAAACATGCAACAATACCCCTCCAATTCGTCCGTCTGAAAACGTCAAACACCGAGCATACCTTCCCATATGTTTTCCCCCTTCGCCGGTATCAGCTATCTCTGCGTTGGATCACCCCTGGCACCGCTTATTTCCTTGTTATATTTTGTGATGCTTTGTTTGCTCCGTATTTACTATTTCTCCCCCCTCTTCTTCTCCGGTAGACACCGAGACCGGCGTTGATACTACTGAGTACGACTACGTGACCGACGACCCTTCTTCCTATGCAACAAAGCTTCTAGGCAAGCCCCCCCCCTTGATCACCCGATATCGCCTATTCCTTCTCTCTACTGCTTGCATTAGATTAGTGTAGCCTGTTACTGCTTTCGGTTAATCCTATTCTGTTCCATAGCCTGTCATTGTTGCTACAATTGTTGATACCTTACCTACAATCCTAAATGCTTAGTATAGGATGCTAGTTTATCATTAGTGGCCCTACATTCTTATCCGTCTGCCATGCTATACTATCAGGCCGTGATCACTCGGGAGGTGATCACGGGTATATATTATACTTATTATACATGATACAAGTGGTGACTCAAGTCGGGTCGGCTCGTAGAGTACCCGCAAGTGGTTCAGATATGGGTGCTGAAAGGACAGGTGGTTCCATCCAGGTAGTGGTGGACCTGGGTTCCCGACGGGCCCCAAGTGTTACTTTGAGGCGGAGCGACAGGCAGGTTGTGACCACGAAGGAGACAGGTGGGCCTGGGCCTGGTCGGCGTCCGCGGTTACTTCAAAATAACACGTTTAACGAGATCTTGGTATTTGATCTGAGTCCGGCCACTAGCCTATACGCACTAACCAACTACGTGTGAACAATTATGGGCACTCGACGTTGTGGCATCAGCCAAAGCCTTCTTGACGTTAGCAACTAAGCGGCACACATCAGATTGAACTGGAACGCCTGCTCTTGTATTAGGGAGGCTAGGTTTGCTTACCGTCCGTGTACGCAACGTGCAGGTGTGCAATAGGCGATGGGCCCAGACCCCTGTGCGCATAGGATTTAGACTGGCGTGCTGACCTCTCTATTGTGCCTAGGTAGGGCTGTGATGTATTGATCTTCCGAGGCTGGGTATGACCCAGGAAAGTGTGCCCGGCCAGAGGGACCGAGCGTGTTGTGTAATGTGGTACACCCCTGCAGGGAAGTTTATCTATTCGGATAGCCATGTCCCTCGGTGAAAGGACGACCCGGAGCTGTACCTCGACCTTATGACAACTAGAACTGGATATTTAATAAAACACACCCAGACAAGTTCCAAAGACAACTCGGTGATCGCTTTCCCACACGGCGACTAAGGGAGGATCGCTGGGTAGGATTTATGCTATGCGATGATACTTGGTGAAGCTACCATCACTCTCTTCTACATGTTGCAAGATGGAGGCTGCCAGAAGCGTAGTCTTTGATAAGACTAGCTATCCCCCTCTTATTCTGGCATTCTGCAGTTCAGTCCACCGATATTGCTCCTTTACACACATACCCATGCATATGTAGTGTAGATCCTTGCTTGCGAGTACTTTGGATGAGTACTCATGGTTGCTTTGCTACTTCTTTTCCCCCTTCGAGGTCCCAGGCCCAGGTAGGAGGCCTCGCCTTTTCGATTGTTGCTACTTTTGTGCTAGCCTTCTTAAGGAAAACTTCTTTAACTTATGTATGTACTCAGATATTGTTGCTTCCGCTAACTCGTTTGTATGCGAGCTGATGTATTCGATCCCTCGAGGCCCCTAGCTTCTAATATAAAGCTTGTATTATTTTAATTTGTGTCTAGAGTTGTATTGTGATATGTTCCCGTGAGTCCCTGTTCTTGATCATACACCTTTGCGTGTATGATTAGTGTACAGTCAGATTGGGGGCATCACAAGTTGGTATCAGAGCCGAGTGCCTGTAGGAATTCCCCTTCCACACTCCTTGGCCGAAGTCGAGTCTAGTTACTACATAACTTTTACTAACACGGCTATGTGTCTTGCGGGCCCATGTCGCCATTGGGTGGTATTAGGATCTTTTACTCCTCGATATTTACTCCGGGGCTCTGATCTCTCTTCTATTCGGGTTAAATGATTTTGCTAACTCTAACTTTAGGTTCTCATAAATACTTCCTCCCGGAGAGCCCCTCATTCCCGATAGTAGGTTGAATCGCTAAACGATTCCGATGATACGCTCCAATGTTCTTCCAAGACTTTGTGCCATCAGCTTTGCAATTCCCTTCCCTCGATAAACCCCTATGGATAACCACATATAGATGCCATTCATACAATCATTCCCTGTTAATCTTGTTATTATAAGATACCCCGTAATTCTTTCTATTATTCTGAGAATGCTTTGTGATACTGCCTTGCAGTTCTTTGCCACATGAATACCCATACAGATAATTTCTTGCGCTTACCGAGTATGCGCTCATCCCCAGTCGATTCATGTATTTCACAAAAGTCTTTGAAATACCATTCGATCTTCGGAAAATCGTAAACAACCTCTTGAAATTCTTGCTTACTTACATTGGTTAATCCCATAAGTCTAGTAATCTTATTGACATACTTTGTCATTAACATTTTGAGTCCGTTGAATTCAATATGTTGCAATTGCTTGCAATCCTTATTCGAATCCTACAATTCGTTCTTCCGGCTCAGACGTCATTTTAAACATGAGTTGGATCTCGACCAATCAAATTGTCGTCGATTGTACCCCTAAGCTTACTCAACTTATCCATCCATAATCAGAGAATTTGCTTTTGATCCCTTGATTTGGAAATCATAATTCCCTTACATTTGAGCTTTGAATTAGTCAGTTGTTTCTATCATCTGACCCTCTTGCATTCTTTCTTCTTCTAGTTGAGTACCGATGCTCACATCAGATCCTTTGTGGACCGCCAGATCCTTTATTGGATTTTATCCAAAAATGTCCTTCATATTCAATCACTTTGGAAGTTCTTTCCATGAAACATAATGCCATAGGTAAATCCTATTATTTGATTTGGCCAACCATGCTCTGCTTTTGAGATGTCGATATTTGCTCTTGAAATTTGTGGTATATGTTTCTAAGATGCCCCTATGGGTTGATCCTATGCCTTCTCTAATCCGTGTGAACCCGAAAGTTTTCACGAGTCATACTCTCCTAGTATTTTGCCAGATAAAATTTCAACACTACAACTTCATCAAACGCGAGGAGTGAATGAAAGGTTATGCATTAGAGAAGTGGGAGTTGACCTTGAACTTTGTGTCCATGCCCATGGACACGGTGTAGATCCTATCATGGAAGCTTCTTGTAATAATAACTATTTCCTTTATAAATATCATCTGGTATCTGTAAAATGATCCTTTGCAACCATGGTTCCGACCATGATTGTTCTTCTTTGATCCATTTCTCGGACATGTTAAAGCACTTGTCTTCTACAGATCAATGCGCCTGCCAAACCTCTATTACGATCTACCTTCGAGTATTACCCCTGGTATCTCGAGTATATCATGCCATTGAACTATATCTTATGAACTTTTGATGAAGTACTACCTTTCATGTCATTGTCGCTTCATGGGTACTGGGTAGTTTGTCAACCAAGAGCACCGATAAGTGAGTCAATTTCGCACTCTGATTCAATAACTCTAAGTAATTTTTGTTGCTTACGAGTTTAATAATCCTTCAAGTCATTCCGAGCCTGATCGGCTATATCATTATCGTGCTAAATTTTAACTGTGTTATCTGGTCCTTCTTCCCGGAGCACAATTTTCGACGATGAGCTAAGCTTACATCAACTTTCCTCGTCATATCATTTTGCCTTGAACAACATGCTTGATTCTGATTTTCTGACGTGCTCGTGGTTCCAATAACCATTCACTTTGGCATTCCTTTGACTTGATGTCATCGCCGATCGGTTACATCTTCTTGAAACATCTCGACAAATTTGTCGTGATCATCATCGACGTTTTGAATCCTTCCAGGGTATCAATTGAATTCCTGATGGTAAGTGCCATCCTCGTCCCTTGGTAATTTGAGTTACCATCGACAACATCTTTACCTTCCTTTCATCACAAACTTGTTCATGTTAAGGATGCAACTTGCTATCCATCTGATATTATGTTCTACCTTGAAGTATTACTGTCTTTTATGTCAAGAATGTTGTGAGGATTGCTCCACCTCTTAAGGATTCTATGTATAGTGATACTTCTCACCGTCACCATTCTTTCTTGGTCCCTGTGTTGATTCTAATCGGGATACCAACAAGTGAACGGTACTGTCTGGATTCTGCCCTTCTAGAAACCCTATTGCTTTGAAGTTAATGGTCAATAGTTTCATTCTAAGAGTTTTTGTTATTGAATCACCATCCTAACATTAATCATGCTACTTGGACCATATTTCGGGTACACATTTCCACTATTGTTTAATTGTGTATGATTTCCTCAAGCATACATCACTACATCCTTTGATCTGAAAAATGTTATCTCCATGTTCACATAATTGTGGAAATCTCGATGGATTGTCGCTGAGTCCATCAGCCACCCCCTCATCCTCTCCTTGGTTTAATGATGATGAACTCTGGTTTTGGAACTCGCTTCCATAGTTCATTTCCCGATAATCTTACAATGTCATCCTGTCAATTTGTGTCGCACCTTTTCTTCTCAGGCATCCTGAGTCTGAGGTATCCTAACCCTAATCAGATCTGAAACTCGGTCAGATATGATTGTTGGAACATTTTCCAAGAGTCATAGCATTGGTCCTTATATGACCCGGTAAGGTGATGCCATGCCTAGCAAACCCGGCCGGAGGACCTGTTGTAATGGTTTCCTTTTAGCAAGGTTAACCATTCTTCCATAAGGAAATTGTAGGACTTACTCTATAAGTTGTTCCTGATGAATCCTTTGTTTATCCAAGTCTGACCCTTGCTCGAAGACCATGTCAATGCTATCTCGAAGCATGTCTGTGGTACTCTGATTTTCAATAAAAACATTGGAAGCACAATGCTAAAGTTTCCTTATCAATTATCCAAACACCGTTGTATGGGTAATATCATGAAGTTTCTCTCCCCTTACATAAAGGGTTTTCTACTTTATATCCTATCATCGATATCATGCTCTACTTGTCCGTGAGAAGGATTTAACCCTGAATTGTGTGTTTAAAAACATTTTCCTTCCCATTGTTATGTTTAATCTGATAATCACATTTTCCTTTCCATTGTTTGGTTTAACCTTTCTTGTGATGTATATGATCTAAGCAGTAATATTCTCTTGCTTATGTAAAAACATCGGTGTACAATTCTGTCAGCAAGACCCTGTTACTATTATTGATGACATTCCGGTAGCCACCGATGGACGAGAACTTTGCCTATTATTCCGCCTCGTTCAACGAGCAGGAAAATGGTTCTTTTCATCCCTCGCCCTTGGTAGCGACGTTGTTGCCAACATAACTGACATGCTACCCTCTGACATGCCTTTCTTTCACAACGGTGCAACCCGCCTACTTTAAACCCACATGGTGGGCCCATAATCCACAATTCGATAGGATCGAAACCTGACTCTCCTGTACCCCCTGTTCCCAAGGTTGTTCCTGGCACATGGCCTTGTATGTAATTCACAAGCCACCTTCCGAGAGCTCATCAATTCTGGTATCAGACAAAATACTTATTCTCGTTGCTTTGAACCCCTTTCACGCCCTGTTGCAGGCATCGAACGATTACCTGATCGCTCGAAACTTCCCTTGATACCTCCTTACTTTGCTCTTGATATTTTCTAAGTTTCAATTCGAGAGTTACTTTCTGCCACCTTCCCTGATGTTATCGACCAGATAGTCAACCTTGTAGAGGTCCGTTATCCCAGAATACCCACTCTTTATTCTTCCGTAAGTACGATGGAGTTCCCGAAGAAAGGATGCTGACTTCATCATGATGACCTGAAGCAGAGAAATGAAGACATCAACGTAATGGATCGACCTCTTCAAGAAGAGCAACCAAGATCGAGAAGATTCGTTAGAATTTCGTAATCAATTCCTTCCCCTTACTCCACCTCCTAAATCTCGGGACGAAATTCCTTGTAGTGGAGGAGATTTGTAACACCCCCAATGTCATGCTACAGTGACCTCACCCTAATGGTGCCATGCCATCCTGTTTAACTAAGCCAAATTGCCACTTGGTAAAAATCAAAGCAATTTTCAAATTTAAAATAAAGCCATATAAAATATTTCTTCAAACTGAAAAATTCTAAAATGTACGAGATGTTGCAAGTATTCAGTAAGTAATTGTCGTGTAGAAACCAATATCTTTTGAATTTTGGAAATGCCCTTAACCTATTTAAAATAGGGCTAGCAGCATTAAATATATGCACATAAATTCAAAACTAAATTTGAACAACTCATTTTGGCCCCAAACTTTTTGTGCCAGCCTAGAACGTAGCCAAGTAAATAACACATCTAACAAAAAAATGGTGTCCAAATTAATTGCAAAGCAATAGCTTTAAAAATTACAGATAGATTAAAGAATAAAGCACACACTGTGCACCTAAATCCTAGTGCTACCGTGTGAAAGGCTAGCACTTCACTGTATCAGGCCTAGCCCACCTGGCCAGCCTTTTCTTCCACCTCCCGACAAGGCAGGAGGCAGAGGCGCCATGGCGTCCCATGCACGAGATGCCACATGTGGCATGCATCCCGCGGTCGTGCCGCTAGGCTAAGGCTGCCCCAAGCCTCTTCCCCCCTGAACGAACACTAATCACCACTCCATCTATCCCCCGCCCGTTTTCTTTCCCCACAACCCATAGCCGAAGCAACCCCGCCATGGCCGTCGTCATTCGCACGCTCCCCGTCACCCCCGAAGCATGTGGTCGTGCCCCTTGACTCCGCCCTCGCCTGCTACTTCCTCTACTATCAATTGTTGGAGTTCGGCGCCACTACATCACCTGCATCGAGTCATCTTTCACATCCGGCCGCCGCTCATCGCCGCTTTGATTTGTCGCCTCCAAGCCTTCCCAGATCTTACTTTGCACCTCTACAGGTTCGCGTGAGGTCCCCGACCGATTCCCGTCGTTCCCAACTTCAATCCACCCCGTTAGGCGCCACCCCGTGCTCGTCCGCGGCAACCACGAGCTCCCGTGTACGTGCTCTGCTGCTGCGCTATTTGCTGTTGCTTGCTGCTCCTTCGTGCCGCCCGCACCCACCACCACAGCCGCCAGCGTCCACCACCTCTCCGTGCGCCTGCCCGCCTTTGCTCGTCAGCGTCTGCCGAGCGGCCTCCGCGACGCGCTCCCTGGCCTTCCCGCCTCGGGACGCCGCTGCCCTGCGTGCCACTGCGGGTGCCGCTGAGGCCCCGTTGCCGCTGCTACCGTGCTGTCGCGGACGTGGCCGGCCCCTGCCTCGAGCGAGCGCAGGCAGGCGGCTTTCCTAGGTCGTCTCTATCCCTGCCAGATTGGGCTGGCCCTGGCTAAGGCTAGTCATAGTGGGAGTAAGGGCATCTCCAGCCGTTCGCCCCCCCCCCCAGGGCACCTAAATAGAGCGGCCTGGGGGCGTGCCGGCGCTAGTTCGGCCCCTGGGGGCGACCTAGCTCCCAGTCACGCCCCCACGCGCCGGCCTCGCGAAATTTAAACTTGGTCGTTCCCGCTCTCAAAAGACGCCGCAAATCCGGCGATCGGACGTAGTCTGGCGATACAAAAAATAGAGCGCCGCCGCCGTAAGTTCGCGTGCGCAATGATTCACTCGGCGGGGTCGGCTCCAGGCGTTGGCGGAGTCGGCGTGCGCGGCGCTCGTCGGTGTCAGAGCTGCTTCGTTGCTGGGCTACATCGGCGTGGCTTCGGCACTGCTGGGCGGCGATGTAGAGGCGTCGTTCGGGCTTGGCGTCCGTGTGGTCGTGGGCGTCATCGGCGTCGTCGGCGTTGCCAGCTCGTTCAGGATGAGGCCGCGCTGCACCAGGTACCATGCCTTGAGCTTCTCATCGTTGCTCTGGAGCATGTCCGCCCCGCCCATCAGAAAAGCCATGTCGGTGTTCCTCTTCTTCGCGGCGACGTTCGTCCGGAGCAAGTCGAGCTTGATGGCATTGTTCTTCATTAGCGACGACCACCACGCCTCAGTCTTCTCTTCGCAATGGACGGCCTGGGCCTGGGCGTCGGCGAGGCAATGCTCGATGGACTCCTGCACTCGCGCGGCTGCCGTGTCGGTGCTTTTCCCCTTCTTTGCCAATTTGTGGCCATCAGTCCGCCCCTCTGACGCGCCCGGAGTCGTCGCGTCCGGCTTGTATGTCTCCTTGGCCTTGTCGAGGGCACGTCGGACTTCCTCCCACTTCTCGCACTTGTCAATGTGCTTGTAGACGTGGAGGTGCTTGAAGTCGGCGTCTTGGTTGTCGCCCCGATACATGGCGAACATACGCAGCAGCTGCGCAGAGGGACGAACAGTTGGCGGGCGGCGGGCGTAGGGGATGAAGATATGCGGGCGAACAGCGTGCGTACCTGATCCTCAATGTTGGCGCTGCTCTCTGGGCGAGCCGCGACCTCCTCGACGATTCCATGCCATTTGTTGCACGCCAACTGGACACGCCCCCAATGGTTCGCCATCGCCTTGGCGCCGCGCTGCATGTAGACGACTTTGAAGTAGGGGTCGACGAGCTTCCGCTCGTCGAACTCGGCCTTGATGCGGTCCCAGTACGTCTCCAAGCTCTGGTTCGCGCCGGTGGTCGGGTCGAGGCAGATGACTTTCCATGCTTCGGCGAGGCATTCCTCCTACTTGGACGTCCACTTGATGCGCGGTTCGCCTGACCTCGCCGCCCGCTTCTTCTTCTTCTGGCGCCCCTTCGTCGGAACAGGAGCCGGCTCCTCCTCCTCCTCCTCCTTGTCCTCCTCCTCCTCCTCGGGTCCCTGCGCGTCGTCGCCGTAGACGTAGCCGAGCTCGGCCTCCATGTCGCCGCTGAGGTCCACTACCTCGTCCTGGGTGGCGAACCCGGGAGACGCAGCGGCCGCGGTCGATCCTGTCGCGATGATGTCGTCCATGTTGGCTCCCGTGTCGTCGGCGTCGCCGAGGTGCGAGAAAGGTAGCGGTCCGCAGTAGAGATGGGGCATCGGTGTGGATGTGTAGGCGGCGGGCGGCGAGTAGTTGTATGGAGGGTACTGCACACCGACGAAGGCGGGCGAGGGCGTGCGCGTAGCGGGGTGACCATGAGGGAAGGTCACGTTTGGGTTGAACCCACCGTGCACGCGCCGTCGGCGTAGCCGGGCGACAATGAACCCCATGGAGATCTGGCGCCTTGCTGTCCCCAGGGCGCATACTGGGCGTGGCTGACGATGGGTGGATTCATCCCCGCTTGGTCAACCGAGGAAGACGCTGCTGCGCGCGCCGCGTTGTCGCGGGCCTTCTTGGCTATGGCCCTATTCCGCTTGTCGGTGGTGACTGCTTCACGCCGCTGAACTTCCACCCTCCACTCGGCGTTCGACAGGCCCGGTGGCCTCGATGGCGGCGCCCTCGGCTTCCTCTGCTTCGGCTGGGCCACGGCGCCAGTCGCGGTTGCTGCCGCGTGCGGCATGGCGTACTTCTTCGGTGGCATGGCATGCTTCTTCCTGGAGAGCGGGAGGGAGTTTGGCGGGAGAAAGGGAGAGAATGACGGGAGGAAGGCGAGCGAGCGGGAGAGATGTGAGGGAAAATGGTCAAGAAACGACGGGAAAAGGCCCTCGGGTCACCTCGAGGGCGGGCCCATGCGCCTTTTTTGCTTGTGCCGGCTCCCCACGCGCCCCCCAGGGTGCCGGGTTCGGCCTGGGTCCGCCGGCACCAGTTTTGGCCCGAGCCGGTGAAAAACAGGCTTCTGGGGGCGCGACTGGGGCCTTTTTTTGGCGTCGGCGCGGCAAAATCGCCTGGGGAGGGCCTGTTGGGGGCGCGGCTGGAGATGCCCTAACTTAGCAAGTAACATAGCGCATTTTAAGAAATTTTTGCTTATGTGGCATGTAGTTAATGAGAAGTGGTAACATAATATGTTACTGTAACATAGCGCTTTCCAAGACAAGATGAGTCTACAAGCCTAATTAATGAAGTCCTCTATGACACTACTACTATGTTACTTTGCACTATGAATGTAGTAACTTAGACTAGTGTCATATGCATGACACTAGTATAAGTTACTCCCCACTATGACCAGCCTAACCAAGCATTAGTTTAGGACTAATTCCACACTAATGGCCCACTGCCATGTGGGGGCCCCACCACTAATTAGCATAAATAATTCTTAAACTAAAATTAATTTACCCTGTGACACTGACATGTGGGCCCCTTGTGACCATGTTGACCAGTCAACATTGACTGATCAACTGCTGACTGTACAAGCTGACTGGGCCCTCTGGACCCACTGTCAAACACTTAGGCTAGCCCACTTGTGGGTATAATTAGTAGTCTGCCTTATTTTAAATATTTTAATTAACAAGACAAAGAAAGTCCAAAAAAATCATTAAAACATGGAAATATCATATTAAATAATCCGTAGCTCGAATGAAAATAATATATATATATATATATATATATATATATATGAAAGTTACTCAGAACGACGAGACGAATCCGAATATGCGGTCCGTTCGTCCACCACATGTCCCTAGCATAGTGAACATGCAACAATCCCTCTCAGGTTCGTTTGTCCAAAAACGTCAAACACTGAGCATACTTTCCCAGATGTTTTCCCCCTTCGCTGGTATGAGCTATCTCTGCGTTAGATCACCCCTGGTGCCGTGTATTTCCTTGTTATATTTTGTGATGCTTTGTTTGCTCCGTATTTACTGTTTCTTCCCCCTCTTCTTCACTAGTAGACCCTGAGACCAGCGCTGATACTACTGAGTACGACTACGTCATCGATGACCCTTGTTCCTATGCAACAGAGCTCTAGGCAAGCCCCCCTTGATTACCCGGTATAGCCTATTCTTTCTCTCTACTGCTCGCATTAGAGTAGTGTAGCCTGTTACTGCTTTCGGTTAATCCTATTCTATTGCATAGCATGTCATTGTTCCTACAGTTGTTGATACCTTACCTGCAATCCTAAATGGTTAGTATAGGATGCTAGTTTATCATCAATGGCCCTACATTCTTGTTCGTCTGCCATGCTATACTATCGGGCCATGATCACTCGGGAGGTGATCACGGGTATATAATATACTTATTATACATGATATAGGTGGTGACTAAAGTCGGGTCGGCTCGTAGAGTACCTGCAAGTGGTTTAGATATGGGGCTGAAAGGACAGGTGGTTCCATCCAGGTAGTGGTGGACCTGAGTTCCCGACGGCCCCCGAGCGTTACTTTGAGGTGGATCGAGAGGGCAGGTTGTGACCACCTAGGAGACAGGTGGGCCTGGCCCTGGTCGGCGTCCGAGGTTACTTAAAAATAACGCGTTTAATGAGATCTTGGTATTTGATCTGAGTCTCGCCACTGGCCTATACGCACTAACCAACTACGCGGGAATAGTTATGGGCACTCGACGTCGTGGTATTAGCCGAAGCCTTCTTGACGTCAATGACTGAGCGGCGCACGCCGGATTGGAATGGAACGCCTGCTCTTGTATTAGGGAGGATAGGTCTGCTTGCCGGCCGCGTACGCAACGTGCAGGTGTGCAATGGGCGATGGGCCCAGACCCTGTGTGCATAGGGTTTAGACCGGCATGTTAACCTCTCTGTTGTGCCTAGGTAGGGTTGCGGCATGTTGATCTTCTGAGGCCAGGTATGACCCAAGAAAGTGTGCCCTACCAGAGAGATCGAGCGTGTTGGGTAATGTGGTGCACCCCTGTAGGGAAGTTTATCTATTCGAATAGTCGTGTCCCTCGGTAAAAGGACGGCCCGGAGTTGTACCTCGACCTTATGACAACTAGAACTGGATACTTAATAAAACACACCCAGACAAGTTCTAGAGACAACCCGGTGATCGGTTTCCCATAGGGCGATGAGGGAGGATCACCAGGTAGGATTTATGCTATGCGATGATACTTGGTGAACTTACCATCTACTGTCTTCTACATGCTGCAAGATGGAGGCTGCCGGAAGCATAGTCTTCGATAGGACTAGCTATGCCCCTCTTATTCTTGCATTCTGCGGTTCAGTCCATCAATATTGCCCCTTTACACAGACACCCATGCATATGTAGTGTAGATCCTTGCTTGCGAGTACTTTGGATGAGTACTCACGGTTGCATTGCTACTTCTTTTTCCCCCTTTCCCGGTTATTGCGATCATATGATGGAGTCCAGGAGCCAGAGGATCCTGAGGATGATGCTACATGGAGTTCGGCTTCGAGGAGTAGTTAGGAGGTCCCAGGCAGGAGGCCTCGCCTTTTCGATCGTTGCTACTTTTGTGCTAGCCTTCTTAAGGCAAACTTGTTTAACTTATGTTGTACTCAGATATTGTTGCTTCCGCTAACTAGTTTGTATGCGAGCTGATGTATTCGAGCCCTCGAGGCCCCTGGCTTCTAATACAAAGTTTGTATTATTTTAATTTGTGTCTAGAGTTGTGTTGTGATATATTCCCGTGTGTCCCTGATATTGATCGTACACCTTTGCGCGTATGATTAGTGTACGGTCAAATAGGGGGTGACACAGTATACAAAGGTAGAAGGTATTGATTTCAGTTAAACTTATGCGCTTGTTGCACGCCTTGAGGCAATTCATATTCTTCTCGCCTATGCAAACGATAATGATATCCTACTTTATCAAATGGATGTGAAAAGTGATTTTCTTAATGGTGAAATTGATGAGGAAGTATATGTTAGGCAGCCACCTGGCTTTGAAAATCCTCAGTTTCCTAACAAAGGTTTCAATTTGAAAAAGGCTCTATATGGGCTGTAGCAAGCCCCTCGAGCTTGGTACGACACCTTGAAGAGGTTTCTCCTTGACAAAGGGTAAAAGCCAGGATCCACTGATTCCAGTCTTTTCGCTCGTGCTATTGATGGTGATCTATTCGTGTGTCAAATCTATGTGGATGATATCATTTTCGGCTGGACTAACAATGCTTGCAGCTTGGAGTTCGGGCGATTGATGTCCGAGAAATATGAAATGTCTATGATGGGTGAACTTAAGCTCTTTTTTGGACTGCAAATACATCAAAAGGACAAGGATTTTTCATATATAAGGAGAAATATCTAAGCGACTGTCTGAAGAAGTTTAAAATGCAGGATTCCAAACTGAAGGGCTACAAACCTCCAATGCCCACGAATGGTCAGCTGGATGCAAATGTGTATGGTAAAGATTATGATCAGAAAGCATATTGTTTGATGGTTTGTTATTTACTCTACCTATGTGCATCCAGACCTGATATTATATGGACTATTTGTATGTGTGCTTGTTTTCAAGCTGCACTAAAAGAATCGCATCACCAAGCAGTCAAACGCATTTTGAGATACTTGGCTCACACCCCCACCTTAGGTTTATTGTATCCTAAGGGAGCACAATTCGATCTCATTGGATATTCAGACTCAGATTGGGAAGGTGACCGGGTTGACAGGAAATCTACTTCGGGGACATGCCATTTCCTCGGTAGATCTTTGGTATGTTGATCATCAAGGAAGCATAATTCTCTCTCTCTATCTCTCTCTATCTCTCTCTATCTCTCTCTCTCTCCCTCCCTCTCTCTCTCTCCATCTCTCTCTCTCTCTCTCTCTCTCTCTCTCTCTCTCTCTCTCTGTACGGCCAAGGCCGAATGTATTGCTGCTGGCGCGTGGTGCACTCGGTTATTATGGATGAAGCAGACTCTGAAGGATTATGGCATCAAGGTCAGGAAGATTCCTTTATTTTGCGACAATGAGAGTGTGATCAAAATTACACACAATCCTGTGTAGCATTCTCACACTACGCATATTGCGATCAGACATCATTTTGTTCGCGGTCATGTTGCTCGAGGGGATATTGTTATCAGTCACTCAATACTTAAGACAATCTTGCTGATATCTTCACCAAGCCTCTCGATGAGAAAAGATTCTATGCTTTACGGTGTGAGCTAAATATCCTAGATTTCACAAACGTGCAGTAAGATGGACTTGGCGCCCGTACCATCACCACATCTTAGAAGGAATGGGTGCACAACACTTAAAGAGTTTGAAATTTTTGACAAAGTGAAATTTTCTTTCTAAGAGTGAATACATTGACAAAGAAATAGATTAACTGGGTGCCATAATAATTGTGCGATGCTCGAGGTCATACAGTTCTTATACACTGGGTCACGCCACCACAATTTCCCTTCATTGAGTTGCCTTTCGGTTGAAGGATTTTGTGTTAAGTCCAAATGTATTTCACTCATAGCTTTTCTCTCAGGTGTTTGCATTTCTTTGTCCGAGTGAAATGCCTAGTATCCTGTTTTTTCCTCTTTTATCTCTTACAGTCTATGTTGTTCCATTATGAATGCTCAAATTTCATCTTGTAATGATAGTTTATCTGGTGTCGTTGACCACGTTAAAGGTTCGTTTCGAACTTGATTCCTTTTGGTGAAAGCCGTCCAAAATTTGGGGCTTCCCGCCCAAGTCAGGACCACGAACTTTGATGACGATTGCCACGTGCTCTTCAATAACTGCTAGTTTATCTGGTCCATTGAATTGCAATAGTACTTTTATTGTGGCCGTCCAATCAGATTCCCCAGGTGATGTTATTCCTCCTCGCATATATATAATGCATTGCGATATTTCCCCAAATTCACTTCGCCTCTTCGTCACTGTCACTTTACGAAACCCTACCGCATTGCTCCACCTTGAGCTCGACACCGTCAATCATCTTCACTACTTTGCTGCCGGAAAGAGGTCGCCGGAGTCATTCCTCACTGCCGGGCATCACTTCCCCTTGCGCTGCAATAGTTGCTGCACATCACCAAGTTAGGGTATGTGCAGTGCGAACACGTTCTTCCATTCATCCTATTTGAGTTCGTCCGTGGTAGAAATTACCTGTATTTACCGCATTTCTCAGATCTTTACTGAAAGGTAACTTGTGCGGATGTGGTTTGTAGAAGTCCCTCGCATCCAAAAAAATTCAAATCTAGGGTTTGTTTTATGTCTCGTGCGAACGGAATACTTAGCACATTAACTAGTATATTCTTTGAACCTACTAGTTCGTTCTACACGTTTCTTTCATCCGAAACATTTCTCAAAGTCTGCTTCTAATTCTTCTCCAAAAAGTTTTCTTTCTCCAAAACCTTGCTGTGAGCATTGGTAACCCTATCCACATTTCCCTCGCATCTATCCTTATTGACAGGTAAATGCAGTCAGTTGAGGACTCGGCTCGACCAGTGAGCATGGTTGACGAAGATGATGTTGTTCTGGGAACAGTTGACAAATCGAAAGCTCCGAATGCCAAGGGACCAACGGTAGGCCCATCAACCAGCAAGCGTAAAAGAACCGAGAAAAATGCTGATGAGCTAGAAGAGAATGCTCTGAAGAAGAAGAAGGGTAGTAGAGAAGCAATTACAAACACAGCTGAACATACCTCCCATGATCGTTAGATACTGTTCCAGCAGAAACAAAGCAGCAGAGAGGTAAGCGTCTGTAGTGGATTCGACGGCACTGGGTGCGCCGATGGTTCAATTATGAATTTGTTAATCCTCGGTTTGCTCAGAACTTTGCATTTCATCCACAGCAGGGTGACTGCTGGGAAATTTCTCTCATAAAACCAAATGATCCCCAGGAGAGATCGCCGCCTCCACCAAATGCTCATGAGTCATCCCTTCGCACTCCCGAATCTTATCGCAATGAGCTTGCTAAGCGTCAGCGCAATGCCATCAAGTGAGCTAAGAGGGATGAAAAGAAAATTGCTTGTGAAGAGGAAAATTTTCGCCTTCTAAAGGATGATGTAGATAAGAAAAAGGCTAAAGGAAAATCTGAAGGTCGCTCCAAACGCAAGCATAATCCCAATGCTGCTACATCAAAGCAAAAGAGTGCACCAAAGAAGAAAATTGCTGAGATAGCTAATGATGTTGCCACAAGTGGTCCTTCGGATGATGATGATCCTCCACCCACAATGGAAGAACTTCTTGCTGCTTCTAGTGAGCAAGTGAATGTCACTACTTCAACGGTGTTGCCTAATCTCCGGGTACGTATGGTTCTAATAGCACCACCGAAGAAGATCATTGCTAGGAAAACTCCAACTACCACTTTCACTATGAAAGAGCACGTGAATACAACTCCTCATCCAGATGCTATCAGTTTGAAGGATTTGGTAGTTGACGCTCCTGTGAGTACTGCAAAGACAGGCGAAAGGATTCTGAAGCCTGACTTGAAGAAAATCGAGGCGCCTACTACTACCGAGCATAATGCTTCGCAAGCTACTGCTCTCAAGGAGAAGACTTCTAAGTTTGCTACTAAATTAATTCAGCTGTTGGCTTCTAAACCTCCTTCCGAGCATATTCCCGTACAAACTGCTCCAGTTGCACAGTCTGATGCTCCTCACTACTATGATCATATATTCATCATGGAACAACTTGATAAGTTTGTGGACAATCCATTCGATGGTGACTTAGCCTCTCTGCCTATCCCTCCTGAAGTTATTACTTAGGACACTTCTGTTTTTCAAGAAAAGAGAGAAGATGTAGTTGAAATCAACACTCTTTCTGCTGAACTAAATGACCTTGATGGTCAAATGAAAAGCGCCTCTTCAAAATTTGTCATTAAAGCACTCAAAGACTCCTACAATGACATCAACTGTGCCATGACTCCCCTCTGAAATAGAAGGTTTTGTTTTCTCATGGATCTTGATGCAAATTGTTCGCAAGATTTGTGATGAGCATCAAGCAAAGGTAACTGGCTACAATGATCTCGTCAACGGCCACATTGATCAAGTTGCTCAACATAAGAAAAAGCAATGAAAGCGAATTGGAAAGAAAAATGTACTGCATGCTACAACAGAAAAGTCACCTGAACGACCAGAGGATCAGTCTCAGAAAGAAAAATCTCACGAGCCAGCTATTCCTTCGCAGCCCTCGGTGACTCATATGCTCCTCCCTTGCCAAGGACAACTGAATCATTGCCTGTGGCCTCCCCTGTTCAAGCTGATATTCCATCCAAAGGAAATGTTTTTGAGGATGCTGAAATCCCTCGCTTCGAGCCCCAAGCTTCTCCGGCTTATGAAGCACCAAAGGTCTGGGGCACTACAACTGGTCATGAACAATAGATCCCAGTGGAACAACCTCAACTGCCTCTAGTACTTGATTCTGCCTCTGTGCCTAGAGTGAAAGAACATGTTTTGCTGCCTACTGCCTCTGCAGCTCCCTCTACCGTGCCACCAACTTTATCTCCACTTAAGTTATCCATCGACACAGCGACAAGAATGCCAGATGTTGGTCCTACCGAATGAAAATCTATTTCTGCTCGCCATTCTAACTCCGTTTTATATGGCGATTAATTTCACTCACGAGAAGACAAACTCACATACCCATACCCTCGTGAAGAACTGCCTTTGTTCTCGGCAGGAGCTGGCACCACAGCTCCTCTTTTCAATCGAAGTACGCATCCCAATTTCTTTCATGCTAGTTCATATGATGGTTCGTGCACTTCGAATCACCTCGCTTCTGTACAAAGGAACATGTCATTTATTACTCTTGGGTCCTATATGAGAGCAAAAAGATAATTTCACATGAATACCTGAACATCCATGCTATGCGAAATATTGGGTGTTTCAATCAGTTGCTGCAAGATCTAGATGATTTATGCCTCACCATTTATTTTGAATTCGAGCATCCTTGGTACAGAGAGATCATACTTTAGTTCTATGCTACTCTATATATCTTTTGTGATGAATCTGACAGAACAGATTATGGAGTGGATGACCGAAGGAAAACACATCAAATGCACTTCAATAGATTTTGTCTCGCACTTCCATTTCCCTCGCTTTGAGCATGGTGACACTAAAATTTGGGTGCACAACATTGATGTTATATCAGATGAATTTTTTTGGTGCACTGTGGATCCAGAAAAGATTCCTAACTACACTGGCCCTCCCCGTCCTGAGCACTTAACATTCAAGAATCAGACACTGTTTCATATGCTCTCTTACACTATTTGCCCTCTGGTTGGGATGAATATCAAATAAGACCCTCTCAGACGTTCTTCGAAATGCCATCTATGCAATCTCTTAGAGGTATATCTTCAATGTTGAGGACATGTTTCTGCGTATTCTGAAGGATTCTAATCAACATCCTTTCTGCGTCAAAGTCTTCGGGCAATGGATCTGGAAAGTTAATGATCATGCTATGCGCACAATGTATCTGGCAAAGGAAAGTCATAAAAGCTTCATACCTAATGTTCATGATACCCTGCAAATCATGGAAGATATTTCTTCAGGTAAAGCGCCCACGTCTAACCCTCATGATTATCATAGGAAATTCGATGGGCCACGTCTCGCTCGGCGCGACCGACAGATTTCTCCTCAACCTCCATCACAACTTGAAGTTAGTTTGCGTACTCAAAAACTGCTGCTGCAGCACATCATTGAGGATGAACACGAAAAAGAACATCTCACCTTCGAGCTACATGCTCTCCACAATCGAACCAGAATCATGCATCTGAGTGCGGATGAAAACAAGAAGAGGCTCTGGAAATTGCTTTGCAAGTTCTTTACCAAGAAACAACTCCTGAATGTCAATCTCCAAGAGCTCTATGATTAAATTGATAAAGGCTTCACTATTACGGATATCCATGATCGGAGTACCCCTCCTCTTCCTAGTCGTGAGCTAACCACTCATCTTCTGCATCTCAAGCTTCGCATACTATGTGAAGAATCTGAAGCCACCCCACCGACCGAGAAATCTACCGAAGGCAATGTGCTATCTCGTGTTCCTCATGTGGCTGTCCCCAATACGCCCTTGTCCTCTCAGCCCCAAGTTGTTATCCCTGAAGGAAAATTTGCTGTTGTTGAAGATGAAGCCAATCCAGTCACTTCCAAAGATGCAATCACCTCAGACAGTTCTTCTGGAGATGCCACCGAGTGAACCAAGCTCTACGTTTTTGCGCTCATGTTATACGTCACGTTTTTGACACTAGTTGACAAAAGGGGGAGAATTACATCATGTCTCGATAGATTTGCTTTCTATGCTTTCTTTTTTTGGTTTCGTGCAAGTTTGAAACTTCTAGCTTAAGCTTATTTGCTCTAAGTTGTAAAACTTCTGTGTTGTAATATTAATAACCCCGCCCACTGCACTATTCCTCTCGACGCATTATTTTGCAGGTGGAACTATTATCAGAAGTTATGAATGACAACACTACAATCTCGATGGATTATATATCATTTGTGCGAATCATTGACTCGAATGATTGAAATTTCCTGTGTATATTTCAATATTTGCAAGAGAATTAATATCATATCTTCTTCCCTGCATACATTTAGGGGGAGTCTCTTCCATTATCGAGCAAAGTAACACTTATTCACTCTTGTTGGAATTACCTATCACTTATCTATCTTCACTTCAATGATTATCTATTTTGTCAACAGCCATCCAAAAAGGGGGAGATTGTTGGTGCAATAATTTGCCTCCTTATATTTTCGAGTTTGTTGACATAAATAATATGGGACTTATGTGTTTGCTAGTGCACACAAAGTAACAGGTGCCTGGAATCAAGAGGAGTTTGATTCAAACGGCGAAGATAATCCCCTGCATGGAAGTGAAGGTTATAGCCAAAAATTAAGATAACTAGAGTGACCCCTCAAAAATTGTGGACGCGAAGCAATTGGTTCGGTGCCTGTCCGAAGGAAGTGATTGCGACCGAGAAGATTGAATACGAAGTGAAGACATATCATTTATTTCATTGTTTCTTTCCTCTTTATTGAGTCACAGGACAACCGTACTTGTCATGCCCAATATGCGATCCTATCCGAGAGGAACTCGAAGGCCCCACCAAGGATAGAGCCACTTATTGAAGACGCTTTGCAAGGTGGATATCATTACATCGTACCATGTACATAATGGAGGGCATACATACAAAGGCATACAATTCCTACTAGGATACATCAAAAATCATAAAAAAAAGAGCAACATCTGACAATAGATGAAATCAAATGAAAAACACGAATGACATCACCCTGCTATCCTAGGCTGCCGACCAGGCCCTATCCCTTGATCGATGAAGAAGAAGCAGACGAAGAACTCCAAAACAATCAAGCATAGCTCTCACGTCATATCATCACATTACATGTACCTGCAACTGTTGTTGTCGTAATCTGTGAGCCACAAGGACTCGGCAATCCCATTACCATGGGTATCAATACTAGCAAAGCTTAATGGGTATGGAATGGATAAGTGCTGAGGTCGCAGCACGCACTAAGCATTATATAGTGGCTAACTTATGAGTACAAGAGTAAGAAGATTAACTACGCATAACGGTCGCAACTAGTAATGATCAACAAGTGATCTTGAACTATGTACGAGTCAAATACAACCCCACCATGTTCCCTTATTAAACTCACTCGAAAAGAGACGGTCACGGTTATGCACACGGTTGGTGTATTTCATTTCGGATCTGGTGTCAAGTTCTCTACAACCGGATATTATAAATTTCCCATCTACCACATAACCGCTGGCACGACTCTCTAAAAGATTAAACTCTACAGGGGTGTCCCAACTTAGTTCATTATAAACTCTCACGATCCGCGTAGGAAAATCTCCATCTCGGGACAACCCAATCAAACTCAGAATCCCGGTGCACAAGACATTTCGACAATGGTAAAACATGTCCAGCAAGACCTCCCGACGTGCTGACACCCTAATAGTAGCCGCGCATATCTCGTCTCAGGCCACGACGGATGTGCTTGGTTACAACATCCAAATCCATGAGCTGCCCCGAGCGACGCTGCAAGCTGCTCTAATTTGGACCAGCACCTTCAGCACTGGCCCCCTTGTATTATGTTGAATAACGAACCTCGGGTAACGCTAACTCCCTATGCGTCAAATTTATTATCAGATTTGTTATTATGTTAAAAAAAATGGTAAAACCAATGTTGGGCCTTGCTGGAGGAGTTTTATTCAAAGCAAACTGTCAAGGGGGGCCCATAAACCCCGATCATGTTAGGAACGCATCGAGACAACTAGCATAGCAAAGATAGTAGTGATATACAGGGTAATGGTCATCTTGCCTGAAATCCCGCTCAGAAGAAGATCGAGTCCAAGAAGTAGATCAACCAACATAGTCCAACGAATCCTCACAATCGCAACGTAACCAAAACAATGGAGAAGAAGCAAACAACACAGTAGACACACAAGCATAAACAATGCATGATGCACAACCAAGTATGATGCATGACAAGGTTAATGGTTGGTAACATGGAAAAAGGTGAAGCATATGCAGACTACCTATTTAGGCAAATTTAAATGAGGCCGGAAACACAAATAGCAATTCCGAAAAAAATCCCCATATGCATATTTTGAATTCGGTAATGTTTTGAACAAAACAATATGTTAAAGTTGTTAAACGGCAAGTTAAAGTGAACCATGTTAATCTACGCATTTTCCACCCCATTTACATATAAAGAACATTTAATTCGGAGCTACGGTTATTTAGTTATGCAATAAACCATTTTAGCATGTCATTTATGCAAATTAATGCATATAGCAATTCTAAACATTTCTAACATAGATGAAAGTTGAGTATTGTGAAACTAGACGAAATTCTAAGCATTTTACATATATGACATGTTTTATTTGGATGCATGGATTTTCAATTATTACCAATGTAAAACATTGCCATTTACTGTAAATATGCATGCACTAAAAAATGATAAAATCCTCAGAGCAGAAAAAAACATGCTTGGGCCAGAAGCAACACAGTGCAGCGGCCCAGCAGCAAAAGGGGATCAAATCCCAGCTGTGTGTGTGGGTTTGGAAAAATAACAGAAAACTAAAAGGAAAGAATGGTGGGCGCTGGGATTTGATCCCTGGACAGCTGGGTTGAGGACCAAGGCGCTAGCAACTGCGCTGCTGCAATCTATGTGTAATAGATGGGAAGCCAGCGACACTTAAACAAAGATGGTATTTGAACCCCAGATCACTTGGCAGTAGAACTGCTTGGCAACCAACGGGCTAGGATAAAACTTGTGTACAATAACGATCTCGGACCCTTGTGAAGTGGTTGCTCGACGGATCTGGGACCCAAATGACAGAAATCGGGAACAGAAAGGGCCAGCCTTGGTGGATCAAGATGCTCGACCTTGGCGACATTCGGGCACACAGCAAGGCAGGCAGGCGGTAGCAGGTGTGCGGAAACATGCTAGGGTGTGTGTGTGCGTGTGGAGATCTATGGAAGGAGGCATGTGTGGAAGCATAGGTGGGGTCGCTGGGTGTGCGTTGAGGCTAAGCCTCGCTGGACATGACTATGGCCATGGTTGCCGACTAGACAGGGGACGACGTGCATGGATCCGTGCAGTGCGGAGCGAGCATGGATATTGTGTGAGTGTGTGTGCGCGCGCGCGCGTGCTGAAGACGATGTGTGGGATCAGTGAGCAGAAGCAGTGGCACAAGCACAAACTTGAACTCCCGGCCATGACGTTGGCGACCCTGAGCTCCTGCTTGGCTGGCCAGCGTCTATGGGAGCAAATCACACGGGAGAGGAGGGCTAGGAGGAAAAGGTCATCACCATGGGGGTGTTGCTGGAGTCGCATAAGGTCGTGGGTGACCGGAGATGGCGGGGGGCGCGATGATCAACGGAGGCTCTTGGGCCGTGAAGAAGAGGAAGCAGGGAAGCATACGACGAGGAAGAAGCCTTCAGGGTCCTTGTGGTCGCGTGCGAGGGTGAGGAAGACGACAAAGAGGGTCGGGGTTCTCTCCTCGTGGCAGCAACACAAACGATAAAGGTGTTCAGGCCGAGGATGAGCTTAAGCTCTCCTCGACCATGGTGATGGCTATGGTGTGGAGAGCTTACCTTGCGGCGGCTAGACGAGGAGGGAGGAAGGAAGGAGGAGAGACCCTAGGGAACTGGGGCATGATTTATAGGGGGTAGGGAGGCTGTCCCGGCCATCAAATCAAGCCGACTACAGACGTGGAGGGCTGGATGTGTGTCGTAGAAGAGGAGGACGAAGCTCCTGTGGAGATGGGTTGGTTGTGCGTTGTGGGCTGCAGTGAACAGGTAAGATAGGTGGGCTACGCTAGGCTTCTCTCCCTACCTCAATTTCTTTTTCTTCTCCATATTCTTTAGACATAAACTTGGAGGAATAGAAAGAAAGGGGTAGACAGGTTTGAATAAATTGCTCTGGACATTTTTAGAGACTGAAAATTCAAGCAAGTTTGAGAGTAACTCAAACTCGAATAAATCCTTAGCCCAACCAAAACACTTCTAGAAGACCTTAAAATTGGAGGAGGTGGTCTTGGCATTATTTAGGATTTATAGGGAAAGGTTGAACATTTTCCCAAACATGAAAAATGTCACAAGAAAAAAATAAATGAAATAAATAATAAATGAGAAGTTTGGATGGGATATAAACTTGGGTGAACTTGATGAATGGCTGTTGGTATGTGCATAGTGAAGAAATGAGGTGGAGATAAGAAGAAGAGCGTTCACACAAGAACACATAACAGAACTTAAATATGCAAACCAAGGCATGATTACCATGATGCCATGCAATAAAATGAAAAGATGCACATCACATCATGGAGCATAGAACAAAGCAAGTGAGACGACCATGGAAACAAAAAAGGATGGCACAATGCAATATGATAAAAGATGAACATGATGAAAGAAGCAAAATAACAATGACACTCAACGTGATCATGGCATGCAACATAGTTTTATTGAAATGGCATATGAAACTCATGCATCACATCCAGGTTGTTACAGTACTACTAAGAGGGGTGTACCGTTCGAAGCTTTGATTCTCTGATGCTAAACCCAAATCCTATGGAAGTTGCGAGAGAAATCTCTTTGTGTTCCGAGCAAATACTTGCCAGCAAGAGACTATGATCTTCTTCTCTGCAAGAGATTTGTCTCTAATCGAGGAGTTAGCATTACTTGGTCCTCAAGTAATGTTGCCATTGCTCTTAAAATTCGACTGTTGTAAACATGTCATTTGGACATTGGCTGGACCGCGTGTCGAAAATGGTCATTTCCCACTAGGTAAGGCTGCGGCTATAAATATCCACCCCCACTGTTGTTGTCCGGTGCCGGCTCCATTTGATTGTCAGAAGATTGTTGAGCAACCACCTCTCCAGAGTGATTTGATTTTAAAAATCTACCGAGAGAAAACCTCAGAGCCGAAAAAATTAGATAGTGGTTCAGCATCACTCGAATCCAAGTCCAGTATGCTCTGCCTATTACTCTTGAGAGGTGCAAACTCTCTAGATGGTTAGGTGTCAATTTCTTCAGAGACCAAGAGTAATTGTTGTTCTCAAAGAAGAAGTCTGTAAAGGTTTGGAGATCACCTCAAGTATCTACCATGAGTGATCAACATTGGTTGATGAACCAATTGTCGAGGAGAATAGGGCGAATAGAGTTTATCTTCTGTGTTAAATCATGACCCCTCCAACCAGACGTAGTCCTTGTGCGGAAGGGTGAATTGGTCTACCAAATTCCTTGTCACCATCGAGCATCATGGGTTACCTCTGCTTCTCCTCTTTATGTTCGACCTGTTTCTATCATCTGATTTGTCTTGATGCATGCTTTTAGTTTCCATTCGTTAGTTTGTATTCGCTCACTGTACACTGTTTACATTTGCTCTCCTACTGGGTTCCAAGATTTTTGATATTTTGGAAGAAAATTTAAAACTCCCATTCACCCCTCTCTCGTATACATACTTTGTTCCAATAGTCCTTGACACGATGTCTTACCATTGTTCATCTTATGCAAGCTTGTTGGAATTTGGACGTTTCCTAGCCAAATTTGACTCTTCGGCCACATCATTGGCCAACATAAGCACTATCCAAGGGTAAGCTGGCTATATGCATCGGGTGGTTGTATCGGAGGCGCAGTATCATCATAACCATTTAAGACAATAGACAACTCAACTTTGAAGACCCCCTCAGGCATTTGCACTCCATGCATGATTGCATCTTTGGGTCGAATGATCGAGCCGATTGCAATTTTAATCAGCTCACCATTCACACGGACTAAGCGACTGCATAGTGTCTTCTGTAAGAGCATCAAGAGCAGCCATTGCCGATGGGTTGCCAATGAAAGAGACAGAAGGGCTGCTATCCTTTGGTGATGCTTCAATGGCAATGTTTCCTAGTTCGCCGTTTTTTATCCATTGATTGACGGTCTCAATTATTGAAGGCAACATGTCTTGGGCATGGGCTCGGCTTTGCATGTTGATGTGTGCTTCAATGTGGACAGTTGTTGCGGCTGTGGCGGCAGCTTGGTTGAAATTATTTTCTATTTGATGGTCTTCTTGTTGAGTCTCCTTCTCTACCGTCCCTGCTCGCGGTCTTCGACATAATGATGCTTCCATTTGGTTCTGCATCCGGCACCATTCACACGGCCACCCGCCGGCGGACGCAACGGGTCCTTACCGAGGGTCACATTGATGAGTCAGTTAAGAGGAGTGTTCCACCTGGGCGTGGACCCATGAGAGCTCTGACGTTCCGCTTGCTGCCTTGCCAATTCTTCTTCAAGTTTTCTACTTTGGTGATCGGCGGAAGATTCCCCTGACTTAAAATCACAATGGTATCAGCTCCTGACATAGTTATATTCAAGGGGTATTTGAATTTCTCAAAGTGGTTTGGGATGCCCTTTGTTGCAAGTATAGCGTCCTGCTTGTCCCACACGGGCTTCTTCTCAACAAAACCACAACTTCCGAGCATGTGGTTACTTAAAGTCTTTGATCACATGTCCTTCCCCCATGTCGACTGGCTCAACACCAAAGGGTTCTCCGTATTTTGCATCTTGAAAATGTTCCAGTCATCTTCACTAATGGTAGGCCACTTATCCTTGATCACGGAGTAATCTTTGTGAACCTCTTTTCTTGTGGCTAATTTCGATGAACTAAAATTCTTTGAGAACTTATGGATTACATGGTTGTTGACCTCGTTCTTTGGGTATGATAGGTTGGCATATTCATCAGGAAACTTAAATCTAGCATGCACCCTTCTTATGAGGAGCTCTCGCCAATTTTGTTTGCCTGAATCCCTTATATTGGACTCGTTGATGGAGCAGACTTCTCGAAGGATGACACCTAGGGCGTTGCCGTAGTGAGACGCGGCCTTCCGCGGACTAATGGGCTCACCAATGGAGTTAAGTCGAGTTACCACAAGACTCTCAGTGTCAATAGCATTCCAGCTCCTAGATTCCCGTTGCTTCTTGTTTTTTGGAGCATCCTCCACCTCCTCCTCATCCCTAGCACAATACATCCATATCATCTTCAGTAGTACCAACGTCCTTAATAGGATTACTATCCTCACCAGGAATATCTTTGTAGAAACTACCTATGATATAGCACTCATCCGGATTTATATCCTCCCCCTGAAGATCTTCATGATAATCATGATGTCCCTGCGTGTCCCAAAATGCATCTTCGCCGTTGGCCGAATGTGTCAAAGTAGAGCCCACATCAGACATCTACAAACCCACATCAGACATCTACAAACAAATAGGACATATACGTAATTCGTATACAATGGAATTGGTTGCCATATTTTTGACGAAACAGAATTTAATCAACATTTCGAACAAACATTGGCAACCCTATATAGTCCCAGCAAACAAAACTGTCAGCGTTCTGGGAACCAGGGTACCCAGACTCGCCTGCCTGTGTCCCACAGCGTGGCTCTTTCAATGGCCTGGTACAGCCTACCTCCAAGACCGTCAAGACAAGACCCTCGTGAGGGGCCAAGCCTCGTGAGGCAGACGACACCAAGACCTCTCGAGGGAGCGGCCTCCCCAAGCGGCCTACCCAGCCTCATGAGGTTACCCTGACGCAAGCCGTGATTACTAAGGCCAGGTGGGCGCCAGCAGGTGCAGAGGAGGCAGCTTCCTCTTTGGTGCTAAGGAGGCAAGCGCGGGCGCGGGTTCCCGAGTAATCTGGCAAAGGTTTCCATGCCGGTGCAACTAGACCAATACCACGGGCGTGGCAGGACGGATGTCATCGCCAAGCCCACCGCCACATCACAACTAGAAGCTTTGCAGGCGAAGACCACCTTTCGTCAGGATAAGATGTACTACTTGTCCCCTTTCGAATTGGCCACTTTAGGATCCCTTCCCGCCTACGTTTGGGGGGGGGAGAGGACCGAGGCCACTATAAGTATAGGTTAGCACCATCGAAGAGGGGCGACTCATTTCTGTCACCCCCGAACCTCGTGAGGTTCTTCAACCTTTGTAATAGTTCATCCTCAACCCCTCGTGCGGCTAATCCACCACAAAGCAGGAGTAGGGTTTTACACCGCAAGGTGGCCTTAACCTGCGTAAACTAATGTGTTCATCTTCTTCCTCACCTTCACGTGAGTCCGGCTAGGCTAGGCTGCAGGGTGACGTGTAGGCAAGCTTGAGAGATTGAGTTCTTCGCACAAGCCCCAGAGTTCAAACCTTCTTGGGTCTGCGGAGCCCCAAATCTGACATTTGGAGCACCAGGTAGGGCACGCGTCGAAGCTCGGCCTCCTCCTCAGCCGTGCTTCTCTCACAACTCATGGTTACCATGGTCGACATCGTCCAACCCGTCAGGTTGCCGGGTGCTTCCGGAGGTGTTGCAGGTCTTCGGGCCTTTACTCTCGGCCTCCGGCGGATGCAGTGGACACAGAAGTTCAGGTCGACACTGCCCCCATGGTACGACGTTGCGGCAGATCCCGAGGTGTTCCTCCGGCTATACGCGCGGGCTATCTGGGCGGCGGGCAGCGACAACAAAGTCATGGCAAACTAGCTCCCTATGGCTCTCACAGGCGTACCGCGCTCCTAGCTGCTCAACCTGCTGGAGTCCTTGGTGGCCTCATGGGATGAGCTGTGTGGCCTGTTGGTGGCGCTCTTCACGATGCTGGCACATCACGTGGTTTCATCCATCATCGATGGGTTGTGGGATCTAGCTTCGAGCCGCCATGTCAAGCAGCTCTTCCGGCAGGTGAGGGCCACCCAGCCGCGGCAGGGGGCTCCTCCAGGCCGGGCGGCGCCTGAGACCGACATCATCTTCGACTCTAGAAATCACCGCAAGACTATGGTCGGTGCTAGCGCGCTCCCCATGCTATACACGCCCACCATCAGCAATGTCGCGGTTACCAGGACCCTCATCGACGGCGGCGCTGGCCTCAACGTCCTCTCCATGGAAGCATTCGACCTGCTCCAAGTGCCTTCCAACAAGCTCTCCCCCACCAAGCCCTTCTTAGGGGTAGCCGACGGCTCCGTCCTTCCCTTGGGGTAGATCCTCCTCCCCATCACCTTCAGCACGCGCTACAACTACCGCACCGAGCTCATCGACTTAGACGTCGCCCGCATCGGCCTCCCGTACAATGTCATCCTAGGGTATCTGCCCCTTGGCAAGTTCATGGCAGAAACGCACCCGGGCTACAACGTCGTCAAGATGCCTGGGAGCAGCGGTGTCCTCACTGTGGTGGGAGACACCAAGGATGCACTCCTGGTCCTCAAGCTCGTCTTCAAGGCCGCAGCAGCCGTGCAGCCAGACGTTGAGGACGCTCCAGAGGTCCATGCCCGCAAAGAAGAAGTAGCTATTCTCCCAAGACCGAGCCCAGATGAAGCAAGTTCCCGTCGATGATGGAGGATCAGGCCCCACCTTCACCATAGGCTCTGGCCTCTACCTGGGAGAGAAGAGGCATTATTCAATTTCCTCCGCGCAAACTGGGACGTGTTTGCATGGGAAGAAACGGATCTGATCAGTGTTCCGTGGGATGTCATCGAACACCACTTGATGGTGTGCCCCGACGCGCGCCCGATAAAGCAGAAGGCCCGACTGCAGGCTCAGGAGAAGCAGTCGTTCATCATCCAAGAGGTCCGCAAGCTGCAGGAAGCCGGCGTCATCCGGGAGGTCTGGCACCAAGATTGGCTGGCCAACCCATTCATCGTCCCCAAGAAGGGCCGAAAGGAGCGCATGTGCGTCGACTTCACGAGTCTCAATAAATCTTGCCCTTAGGACCCTTTCCCTCTCCCGTGCATCGATCAGATCATTGATTTGACTGCCGAGTGTGACCTGATGTGCTTCTTGGACGCCTTCTCAGGATACCATCAGATCAAGATGAAGGTGTAGGACATCGAGAAGACGGCCTTCCTTTCCCCATGTGGGGTGTACTACTACACCTGCATGCCCATGGCACTACGAAATGTTGGTGCGACTTTCCAGTGATTGATGCACATCACTCTGGGTCGGCAGCTCGGGAGGAATGCTAAAGCGTACGTCGATGACATAGTGGTCAAGTCGCGGGAGGCAAGGACCCTCATTTAATACTTTCAAGAAATGTTCGCCAACTTGTGCAAGGTAAACTTGCAGCTCAACCCGGAGAAATGCATGTTCGGCATTCCGTCTGGCAAGTTGCCGGGCTTCCTGGTGTCACACGGAGGGATCGAGGCAAACCCCGAGAAGGTCAGGGCAATAGAGAAGATGAGTCCTCCACAAACCCTCAAAGAGATGCAAAAGCTCACGAGATGTGTGACATTGCTGGGGCGTTTCATTTCCAAGTTAGGCGAGCGTGCGCTCCCATTCTTCAAGCTGATGAAAAAGAAGGGCCCTTTCGAATGGACTCCAGAGGCTGAAGCGGCTTTCCAAGACCTCAAGAAGTACCTTATGAGCCTACCAGTGATGGTGGCACCTCGTCCTCTTAAGCCCTTGGTGCTCTACCTGGCCGCTACGCCCCACATGGCTATCGCAGTGCTCATGGCGGTCAGGGAAGACCGCATAGGTGCGGGTGCACGGTGTAGCACCCCGCATACAACCGCGCCATCGCCGCCTCAGGATGGCGCTCCTGAGGCCTCAACTACTCCACTAGACGGCAAGGCTCCTGAGGCTTCCTCGTCCCAGGTGGAGTGGGATGCCATCGACACCTCCTCCCTCGTCCAGCACCCCATGTACTTTGTCAGCACAGTGTTGCATGATGCACACGCGCGCTACCCCATGCCGCAGAAGCACCTGCTCGTGCTCCTCGTTGCCTCCAGGAAGCTACGCCACTACTTCCAAGGCTACCCCACCAAAGTCGTCTCTGCGTACCCCCTGGAGAAGGTGCTCCGGAGCCCCAATGCTGCGGGGAGGGTTGCCGAGTGGAACATCGAGCTACAAGCGTTCTAGCTAGAGTTCACCACCACCAGGGTCATCAAGGGCGCAGCCCTCACTGACTTCATGGAGGAATGGACGGATGCCCCTGACTGGGGAGTGGGCGAGGATCGGTCCCTCGCGCCTGGAGACGAGGTATCCGAAGGCTGGGTCATGTACTTTGACGGTGCATTTGCACGCACGGCGCGGGGACTGGAGCTGTACTCATCTCGTCGACCAAGGACAAGCTATACTATGTTGTGCAGCTCTGCTTCCAGCATGGCGAGAAGGTATCCAACAACATCACAGAATACGAGGGCCTGATCGCTGGCCTCAGGTCCGCAGTGGCCATGGGGGTCAAGCATCTTACCGTCAAGGGAAACTCTCAGCTCCTTGTTAACTTCTCCATAAAGGAATACAAGCCTATGGACGAGCATATGGAGGCATATCTGAAAGAGGTACGCAAGATTGAAAAACGCTTCTTGGGCTTGGAATTGCATCACGTCCCGCGCGGCACGAACAAGGAGGCGGACGACATCGCCAAGAGGGCGTCCCGACGCGAGCCCTAGAAGCTTGGTGTCTTCAAGGAGCGGCTCTTCAAGCCATCGCCAGCCCTCCCTCCCCGCTGCAGGCCCTGCGCTGCTTCGGGAGGAGCCGCCCTGGCCCCCTTCAAAGGCGCCCCGACCTCAGGAGTCCGCCTGATCCTGGCACTCGAACCTCAGGAGGGGTGCTGGACTGAAGAGTTCAAGGCATACCTACTTCAAGCCACCCTACCGGAGAAGGAGGAAGATGGAGAACATGTGGCCCGTCATGCCACCGCTTACTGCTTACAGGATGCCAAGCTCTACAAAAGGCGCCCAAACGACATATCGCTACGATGCATCTCCAAGGAGCAAGGTAGCGAATTGCTGGTGGACATCGACGGTAGGGATTGCGGGCACCATTCTTCATCGCGCACCCTCGTGGGCAAGGCGTTCCGCAGCGGGTTCTACTGGCCCACGACACTCAAGGATGCCACCGACCTATTGCGATCCTCTGAGGCCTGCCTGTTCCATGCCAAACAGATCCACCAACCTGCCCAGGGACTCCATACCATCTCGCTCTTGTGGCCGTTCACGTTCTCGGGGCTGGACATCCTGGGCTTATTCCCTGGGTAGCTGGGGGCTACCACTTCCTCTACGCCACCATCGACAAATTCACCAAATGGGCGGAGGTGGAGCCCATGCGCACCATCCCTGCCGGTTCGGTCGTCAAGTTCATCAAGGGCCTCATTTTTTTTACTATAAACAGTAGGGTAAAATCCCACTGCAATTTTTATATTATAGAGCAAAGAAACAAGTAGTCTTACAGGCTTGAGGTAAGCCTACAGAAAGAAAACTAAAAAAACTAGAAACTAGAAACTAAAAAGAGGGGGGAGAGACAAAAGAAAAAGAAAAAAAGGAAGAAAAAACTAGGCGAAGAAGTAACAAAAAATTACAGCAGGGCCTCAAGCCACAGATTGAAATGACTCTCACGCTTCTTCTTCATTCTGAACCTTAAAAGCTTTAGCTCCTCCAGGAAAATGAACTTCCATCCTTGAAAAGATGGAGCAATGTTTTCAAAAAATTTATTGTTTCTGGTTATCCAGATGGCCCATGCACCAAGAATGATGATCTCCATATAAAAGGGGTAATTTAGTTTGTCCTTTAGATCTTGGAATGCTTCCAGCACTGACAGATTTGGTGTTCTTGTTGGACAAATAAAGTCCCAGCATTGTTGCACAAATGGGCATCCCCAAAAAAGATGATGAAGTGTTTCTTCCTATTGACAGTCACTAACTGCACAGTTGTATACTTCCAGAACAAAATTCTTCCTTCTAAGCAGGTTTCTTGTGTTAACTCTGTCATGAAGTAGTTGCCAGAAAAAAACTTTGTGCTTTGGCTGACATGAGCTTTGCCAGATCTAGTTGAAGTGAGGAGGTGTTTGCTTGTGACCTATTAACACTT
This sequence comes from Triticum aestivum, assembly GCF_018294505.1. Lineage (NCBI taxonomy): Eukaryota > Viridiplantae > Streptophyta > Magnoliopsida > Poales > Poaceae > Triticum > Triticum aestivum. Next base: position 325,165,933 of record NC_057804.1, on the reverse strand, counting down.
TATATGCTTTGATGGATGAGTATATTTCATTTCCCTAGATATAACTCCATGTGTCTAAAGATCCCAGAAATTCAGATTGCCTCATAGAGATGCAAATGTCCTCCATTTCTAAGAATTCCTCATATGCCTCTATTGTCAATGGTAGGAAGAAAAGATCTTGAAGGTACTCTGTCTGTAACACCTGTTGTATGTTCAACTGAGGATTTCTCACAAAGGAGTATAGGTGATGGAATTTTTGTTTGAGTACAGCATATTGCCATAGATCATCCCAAAAAGAAGCACTGGCCCCATCTCCCACATTGCATCTAGCAATAGCTATGTAATGATCAAAAAGTGCTAAGTTGGATTTCCACCAAAAAGAACCCACCATGTTGTCACCTGGCAATTTCCCATCATTGTAGTAGGTTTCCCAAATCAAGTTGACCCATGGTATGTCATGTCTGTTGAAAAATTATGCAAATTCTTCATTAGCAGGGTTTTGTTATGGGTATATATATCCAAAACACCTAGACCTCCCTGATCTTTGGGCCTGCACACCGTGATCCAAGCTACTAAAGCAGGTCTGCGGTCTTCCATGTCAGGGCCTCTCCAAAGACAGTGTCTAAGGTATTTTATTATCTGTTTCTTTATTGTGATTGGGATATCCAGACATGTCATGAAGAATACTGACAAAGAAGTTAGCACTGACTTGACCAGCAGCAATTTTCCTGCCTGGGTCATGAAGATAGAAATGCATGCCAACCTTTTAGCAATCCTGTTGACACGAGGTAAACATTGTTCCACAGTGGGCTTGTAAATTCCCAATGGAAGTCCAAGGTAATTGAAAGGGAAGTGTCCTCTAGCACATTGTAGTGTGTTTGTGAGTAGTTCAATCCTGTCTTCATTGATGTTTAGAGGAACCAGAAATGACTTCCCATAATTCACTTTGAGCCCTGTTGCAGAAGCAAAAGTGTTGAGTAAAGCTTTCAGACAGAAGAGCTGCCTAGTATCTGCTTGCATAATCACCAGAGTGTCGTCTGCATACTGCACAATTGGGAAATGTGGGCAAGAGTTCACTTGCAGTGGTGCAGAGAGTAAGTTTATCCTCATTGCTTTGTTAAGAATAGATTGCAACAGGTCAACTGCCAACACAAAAATTAGAGGAGAGTAAGGATCTCCCTGTCTTACTCCTCTTTTGATGTAGAATTTTTTCCCTGGGACTCCATTCAGTAAGACAAAGGATGATGCTGTTGAAAATAGAATTTTCATCCAAGAGATCCATCTGTCACCAAAACCTTTGGCCTTAAAAATGTCAAATATTGCTTCATGCTCAGTTGTATCAAAAGCCTTTTCAAAATCCAGTTTAATAAATAAAATTTCCTCCCTGGACTTGTGGCATTGGTGAATATATTCATAAGCCCATCCTAAGTTGTCCTGTATCACCCTGTCTTTGAGGAAGCCATATTGATTGATATGCACCATCTGCAGAATTACCCTTTGCAATCTATTGGCCAGAAGTTTTGTAATGATCTTGAGCACTCCATTAAGCAGAGAAATGGGTCTAAAGTCATTTGGAGTAAGTGGCACTTCTTTTTTAGGAATAAGGATGATGAAAGATGAATTAATCCTCTCAAGATTGACATTCCCAGAATGAAAAGCCATTATAAGTTCAATAACATCTAATTTGATTATATCCCAACAAGTCTTGAGAAACTCATTATTGAAACCATATGGACCAGGTGATTTATCATTAGGCAAATTCTTGACCACATCCTCAATTTCTTCTAGAGTGAAAGGTTTTTCCAAATCAATGAATAGGAGTGGATCCATTGTGTTTTCATACAAGTCCTCTAGATTAAAGTGCATAGAATGCCCAGTGGTCTGACCCAATCTACTCTTAAAAGCATCCCATAGAATTGCTGCCTTTCCTTCATGGTCAGTGACTTCAACTTGGTCCTTGTTTACCAGCATAGCAATTTGATTGTGTATGTGGTTAATAGAGGCTTTTGTGTGAAAGAATTTTGTGTTCTCATCCCCAAATTTAACCCCTTTAATTTTCCCTCTTTGTGTTCCAATAAATTTTCTGATTGTTGAGCACTGTCAATAAGAATTCCTTCAGTATATTCCTGCAATTTGTTTCAAACACTGACAAATCCCTGTATTCCTCAATTAAGTCCCAAGGGAAAATAATATGATTCAACTCTGCAATCTGTTTTTTGTGACAAGATAGGGATTTAGCCCAAAGTTTTAGTGCTCTTCTAACATTCTTGAACTTAGCATTAATCTTTTTAGCACAATCAGTATGGCCCACTGGGATGTTCCAAGCATCATGAACCACTTGCTTGAAGGAGCTGTGGTTGAGCCAGTAATTTTCAAATCTAAACATTTTGGACTTTGGAATATTTGTGCCAATCTTTATCATACATGGGAGGTGATCAGATATAGGTTTAGCCATGGGTAGAGCAATAGAGTCCGGATAGCTGGTCATCCAAGCAGCAGATGTGAAAAACCAATCTAACTTGTCAAGTAGGGGGTTGTCCTGCATGTTACTCCAGCTAAATTGTCTGCCTTTGAGGGGTAGTTCAATTAAACCTAGTTCACTGATGGCTTCATTAAACATAAGCATTTCATTAACATCACCTCCAGGTTTATTTCTGTCTTCAGGATTTCTAATGAAATTAAAATCACCCATGATAATCCAGTCCACATCACTAGGCATTTGAATATTTCCAAACCATTCAATGAACTCAATCTTTTCTTCATGATTGCAGGGGCCATAAATGTTTGTGAGAATCCAAGACTTGGAGGAGGTGTTGCATGTGAACTGAATGGATAATGAAAATTTATTTTGAAACATCAACTCTCCAGTAAATAAGGCATCATTCCAAGCAGTGAGGATGCCACCAGATGCCTAGTGGAGGGTAAGTATTCAAATTTATTGAATCTTTGTGGGCAAACTTTATGAATATATGTTAAATCAAAGAACTCTCTCTTTGTTTCCTGCAAACACATAATACCAGCTGCACTTTCTTCCACTTTTTGCTTTATAGCTAGCCACTTATCTGAAGAATTAATGCCTCTCACATTCCAGTTCAGTATATTCCAGGTTCTGTTGTTATTCATTAAAAACCAGAAGTGTGTGCCCTTGAACACCTAGGTCCAACCCCTGGTGTCTATCCCAATGATTGAATTTACTTTGAATCATAGTTAAAACAGTTGTCATACAAGTAGTCCCATCATACAAGCACTTCACATGATTGAAGTGAAGCCCATGCCATAGCAACAAGTAATGCATAAGCAGAAAGATAGCAGGGTTATCACATTTCATCTCCATAAAAGAGTAGCACAATTTGCACACCAATCCATTACATCCAAGGAACAAAAGAAGTCTTTCTGGATAGTCAAGCACATCAAGGGCCTCATGAGCCAGTTCGGGGTCCCCAACCGCATTATCACTCACAATGGCTCTTAATTTAAGAGCAATCTCTTTAGGACATATTGTGCTAACCTTGGACTTCAGATATGCTATGCTTCAGTAGCGCACCCACGGAGTAACGGCCAGGCGAACGCGCCAACGTAGAGGTCCTGAGGGGCCTCAAGACAAGGAGCTTCAAGAAGAAGCTGGAGGCCCGCGGCAGGGGTTGGCTCGGTGAGCTTCAATCCGTGTTGTGGTCCATCTCCACCACCACGACTAAGCCCACCAGCGAGACCCTGTTCTTCCTCGTCTACGGGGTTGAGGCGGTCCTCCCACACGAGGTCAAACATCATCCCCAGGGTCTTGGCGCTTGATGATCTGCGTCAGGACACCTCGCGGGGGACAGATATCGTGCTTGGGGAGGAAGCCCGATGCCAAACCTCGCTCCATGCCGCGAGGTACCAGCAGGGCCTACGACAGTATCACTACCACAGTGTCTGCTCCAGGACCCTCGAAGTGGGTGACCTCGTCCTAAGGTGGGTTCTCTCCAGGGAGGGGCTTCAGAAGCTCTTGGCTATGTGGGAGGGCCCGTTCAGGATCACCTGTGTCTCCACGCCTATTGTCGTGCACCTGGAGATGCAGGACAGGGCCCCATCCATAATGCCTGGAACATCCAGCACCTCCGGAAGTTCTACCCATAACAGGCGGGTGCCATGCGCTTCTCAAGTCTCCGCACGTGACACTCACATGTAATAATTAGTGGGGTTGTACACACCGGAGTCTCCTGAGTGCTTCCCTTGAGCCTCACGGGGGCTCCTACCCATGTCTTAGTGGAAGCCCCATGCTCCGTGCTGGCGGGAAGTCCAGAAGACTAGTGTAGGTGCCAGACGCGGATGTTCTTTTGCTTGCTTCCTATAGCTGGTTTGTCATTTCTTGGAATGAAATTTGAAATTCTCGCGTCTTTATTTGAAAGGTTGGGAATTTTTCTCCTCACAATGTTTGCTCTTTTTGAGTCTCGCCTTAGGGAGAGTGGCAGTTGCCCGTCGCTCTTTGCCGCACGTGTCGCGAGCGGGAGCTTGGCACGGTGTGTACGCCTAGGCCCGCCCACGAGCACACCTTGCCAAAGCCTTCACGTCCTAGTCTTTGGCATCCTAATCCTCGCGCGATGCCCTAAAACGAGCCAACGGGTATGTACACCCTCCTGGGTCCGCACCTCTAGGCCTCGCCGGGCATCGCGACCCGGCGTACCAGTGGCGGTCGGTCCTCTCTGGGGGGCTCACGTGGGGTGTAGTGCCCTGTGAGGCATCTACGGAGGCCCCATATCCTCATGGCCCTAGGCGCTTCCTAAGGCCAGATAACCTCCGGGTCCTTGAGAAGGAAACCCCAAGCTCCGAAGGGACATGCCCTCACGGCGTAGGCGTCTACCTCAAGCACATCACTAAGTTGCCCTAATCGCGATCAATAAGAGCCTATCGGTTGGTAGCAACACGAATGCTAAGATATGAAATAAAAGCATTAACATAAACGGCGCAAGTGACATGGTCCATTACATGCCCCAGCCGGGTCTTCTAACTTTGTTGATGTGCGAAAAAAAGAAAAAAAAAAGCAGCCTTATGACCACGACGGCTCTTGAGTCCTGGCTCCCGCGAAGCCCGCGTAGAGTCAGAGTTCTCCTTCTGCTTCATCAGAGCATGATGGCGAGGTGGATCGTTGCCCTCTTCGGTTCGGGGTGATCGGCATGGTGGCTCGTCATAGTCGTTGTCGCTCATGCTCTCCCCAAAGGAAGAGTCATCATTGTTGGGAGCGTCACGTCCATCGCCAAGGGCGAGGGCACCGCCGAGGATCCCACCGCCCCTCTGGCCATAGTGGGAGGAGGGGTGGATGATACGTCTCCAGCATATCTATAATTTTTGATTGTTCCATGCTATTATATTATCTGTTTTGGATGTTTTATATGCATTAATATGTTATTTTTTATAATTTTTGGGACTAACCTATTAACGAGCCCAGTGCTAGTTTATGTTTTTACCTGTTTTAGAGTTTCGTAGAAAAGGAATACCAAACGGAGTCCACATGGAATAAAACTTTTGCAATGATCTTTCTTGGAACAGAAGCAAACCAGGAGACTTGGAGATGAATTCGAAGAAGCAACAAGGCGGCCACGAGCGTGGAGGGCGCTCCCAGGGGGTAGGGCGCGCCCCCTACCTTCTGGGACCCTCGGAGGTCTCCTAATCTAATTAATTCTCCCATATATACTCTTATAGCCCAAAACCATCAGGGGGAGCCACGAAAACACTTTTTCACCAACGCAACCTTCTGTCCTCATGAGATCCCATCTAGGGACCTTTTCTGGCATCCTGCCGGAGGGGGATTGGATCACGTAGGGTTTCTACATCAACACCATTGCCCTTCCGATGAAGCGTGAGTAGTATACCATAGACCTACGGGTCCATAGCTAGTAGCTAGATTGCTTCTACTCTCTCTCTAAATACCATGTTCTCCTCGATGCTCTTGGAGATCTATTCGATGTAATACTCTTTTGCAGTGTGTTTGCCGAGATCCGATGAATTGTGGATTTATGATCAGATTATCTATGAATATTATTTGAGTCTTCTCTAAATTCTTATATGCATGATTTGATATCTTTGCAAGTCTCTTCGAATTATCGGTTTAGTTTGGCCTACTAGATTGGTTTTTCTTGCAATGGGAGAAGTGCTTAGCTTTGGGTTCAATCTTGCGGTGTCCTTTACCACTGACACTAGGGGCAGCAAGGCACGTATTGTATTGTTGCCATCGAGGATAAAAAGATGGGTTTTTCATCATATTGCTTGAGTTAATTCCTCTACATCATGTCATCTTAGTTAATGTGTTACTACATTCTTTATGAACTTAATATTCTAGATGCATGTTGGATAGCGGTCGATGTGTGGAGTAATAGTAGTAGATGCAGAATCGTTTCGGTTTACTTGACATGGACGTGACCAGTGAAAATAGGGTCGGCAAGGCACTTTGTTGCCATCGAGGATAAAAAGATGGGTTTTTAATCATATTGCTTGAGTTAATTCTCTACATCATGTCATCTTACTTAATGTGTTACGCCATTCTTTATGAACTTAATATTCTAGATGCATGCTGGATAGCGGTCGATGTGTGGAGTAATAGTAGTAGATCTATAACCGTTTCAGTCTACTTGACATGGACGTGATGCCTATGTTCATGATCATTGCCTTAGATATCATCATAATTATGCGCTCTTCTATCAATTGCTCGGCAGTAATTTGTTCACCCACCATATTATTTGCTATCTTGAGAGAAGCCACTAGTGAAACCTATGGCCCCTAGGTCTCTTTTCCATCATATAAGTTCTCTTTTCCATCATATTAGTTTCCGATCTAATATTTTGCAATCCTTTACTTTTCGATCTATAAACCAAAAATACCAAAAATATTTACTTTACCGTTTATCGAACTCCATTAGATCTCACTTTTGCAAGTAACCGTGAAGGGATCGACAAGCCCTTATCGCGTTGAGTGCAAGTTTGTTTGATTGTTTGTGCAGGTATTCAGTGACTTGTGCATTGTCTCCTACTGGATTCATATCTTGGTTCTAAAACTGAGGGAAATACTTACTCTACTTTGCTGCATCACCCTTTCCTCTTCTAGGCAAAAACCAGCGCACGCTTAAGAGGTAGCAGGAAGAATTTCTGGCGCCGTTACCTGGGAGATTTAGGCCAAGTCAAGTCAAGATTTGTCTCCCGTCAACTTGCCAATTTCTGAAGCCGTTGCCGAGGAGATCTATGCCAAGTCAATCCATACCAAGTACCATCATAAACTCTCATCTCTTGCATTACATTATTTGCCATTCGCCTCTCGTTTTCCTCTCCCCCACCTCTAAAACAATTTTTGAAAAGATTTGTGATGTAGGGTCGAACCTATAGAGAAGATCTTTCACGAATTGGAGGTGGAATCCCCAAGAACAAGATGAACAAAGATGGGAAAACAAGAGGAGCACTCAAGAACAAGTCAAATCACACATCCACTAGACAATCAAACACATAAGATCCACAAGGTACATGAACAACAAAGGGAAATAAGATACATGGTAGAGTTCATCCCAAATCCTATGAAGGAGATGAGGGCTTGATGATCCTATGATTCGGATCCTTCCCTAAGAAGGAGGTCTTGATGTTTGGTCACTCCAAGAGGAGGTCTTGATCTCCTAGTGGAGTGGATCCATGGAGCAAAGCTCTCATATGTCTAACATATCCTTTGCTTACCCTAATAAATGGTCTAGGTACGGAATATATAGTCTTGGGGTCGAAGTGGATGAAGAGGGGCTCGGATTGGGGATCACAGCCGCCCATCCTGATGAGCCCGTGCGCACAGGGTAAGTTGGGCCCGTGCGCACGGGGGTCCCGTGGGCACGGTACAGGCCCGTGCGCATGGGTTGCTCCAGCGCCAACTCTCGGAGTAGTCCGTGCGCACGGGGTCTTCGAGGCCCGTGGTCACAGGGTCGCCTGGGAGGTGCAGATTTGGTCCTGGTGCACTCCTTCCTCCTCCTTGTGGCCTTCTGGTCCTTCTGCAACTCCTTTGGGGTATCCCTCACCAGCTTGTGGGCGTCGGTCTTCGTACCTAAGGACACATAGAGCACTTTGGTGAGGTAGCAAGCAAGTCCAATGGATATTCATGATGTTCTCGAAGAAGAGCGGGTTCACCTTAGTTCCGGTAGGTCCACTTGGGGCTTGATGTGCTATGAAGGTGTACATGGAGATGAACGTGGGATGCTCCATATCATCTCCTCCCCCTTTGGAAAGATCCGACCCCGGATCGTAAACCGTATCGCCATGTACACGGTAGGCATGGCTGTACCATAGGTCGATGTCGTGGCACACCTCAACTTGAAGGTCCATAGGGTCCATCTCTAATGCCGGTCCTCCATCCAATAGATGTATCATGTAGACAACAAGAAGGAAACAACAATGAAAGAATGGCCCATCCAATATGCATATTTGAAGATGGCTCAAAGGGAAGGAGTTCACCTTTAGGAGATTCT
>NC_057804.1:325156236-325157102 GCF_018294505.1 Triticum aestivum | reverse complement strand
CGTTTCAGTCTACTTGACATGGACGTGATGCCTATGTTCATGATCATTGCCTTAGATATCATCATAATTATGCGCTCTTCTATCAATTGCTCGGCAGTAATTTGTTCACCCACCATATTATTTGCTATCTTGAGAGAAGCCACTAGTGAAACCTATGGCCCCTAGGTCTCTTTTCCATCATATAAGTTCTCTTTTCCATCATATTAGTTTCCGATCTAATATTTTGCAATCCTTTACTTTTCGATCTATAAACCAAAAATACCAAAAATATTTACTTTACCGTTTATCGAACTCCATTAGATCTCACTTTTGCAAGTAACCGTGAAGGGATCGACAAGCCCTTATCGCGTTGAGTGCAAGTTTGTTTGATTGTTTGTGCAGGTATTCAGTGACTTGTGCATTGTCTCCTACTGGATTCATATCTTGGTTCTAAAACTGAGGGAAATACTTACTCTACTTTGCTGCATCACCCTTTCCTCTTCTAGGCAAAAACCAGCGCACGCTTAAGAGGTAGCAGGAAGAATTTCTGGCGCCGTTACCTGGGAGATTTAGGCCAAGTCAAGTCAAGATTTGTCTCCCGTCAACTTGCCAATTTCTGAAGCCGTTGCCGAGGAGATCTATGCCAAGTCAATCCATACCAAGTACCATCATAAACTCTCATCTCTTGCATTACATTATTTGCCATTCGCCTCTCGTTTTCCTCTCCCCCACCTCTAAAACAATTTTTGAAAAGATTTGTGATGTAGGGTCGAACCTATAGAGAAGATCTTTCACGAATTGGAGGTGGAATCCCCAAGAACAAGATGAACAAAGATGGGAAAACAAGAGGAGCACTCAAGAACAAGTCAAATCACACATCCACTAGA
>NC_057804.1:325152804-325156226 GCF_018294505.1 Triticum aestivum | reverse complement strand
TACAAGAGGCTCAAGGAAAGAAGTATGCATCACAAGTAAAGTGTCCAAGTCTCCAAGATCAATAAGCATAGTTCGGTTGCACTCAATACAAGTGGATATGAAAGAGGCAACTAATGGACACAAGAGACAATGATCAAGATATATCATGTGAGAGGCATGAACATATGTGTCATCAACCCAAGAAAGCAAGTGATAGTGGAACATGGGTGATTCAACATAGCAAGAAATCATAGCAATCAAGTCAAGTATGCTAGTAGTGCGAAGATGCAACATGCTAGAAGGAATCATGGCAAACATGTCATTGGTGCAAATAGTGGGCATGAATAATTCACATGTCATAGCACAAGCATGAAAGCAAGATATGAGTAAAATAGCATGAGGCACATGATAAACATGGCAAAAGCAACAAGGATCTCAACCAAGCATGCAAATACACATAGAAGTAGCATAATGATGAAACATGGGTAGATGCAAGCAAGGGTCACAATTGCATGGCAAAGGCATAGAAGCAAGCATAGCATGCAAAGTGAACATGGTAAAATGAGCATAATGTGAGAAGTGGTAAATGGCCCATAGCCGTGTGAGAGCCAAGTAGAGGAGTTGCGCGTAATCCTTGCGCGAAGAGGATAGTCCATGGGATCCCATCAGGGGGAGCCACGAAAACACTTTTTCACCGACGCAACCTTCTGTCCTCATGAGATCCCATCTAGGGACCTTTTCTGGCATCCTGCCGGAGGGGGATTGGATCACGTAGGGTTTCTACATCAACACCATTGCCCTTCCGATGAAGCGTGAGTAGTATACCATAGACCTACGGGTCCATAGCTAGTAGCTAGATGGCTTCTACTCTCTCTCTAAATACCATGTTCTCCTCGATGCTCTTGGAGATCTATTCGATGTAATACTCTTTTGCAGTGTGTTTGCCGAGATCCGATGAATTGTGGATTTATGATCAGATTATCTATGAATATTATTTGAGTCTTCTCTAAATTCTTATATGCATGATTTGATATCTTTGCAAGTCTCTTCGAATTATCGGTTTAGTTTGGCCTACTAGATTGGTTTTTCTTGCAATGGGAGAAGTGCTTAGCTTTGGGTTCAATCTTGCGGTGTCCTTTACCACTGACACTAGGGGCAGCAAGGCACGTATTGTATTGTTGCCATCGAGGATAAAAAGATGGGTTTTTCATCATATTGCTTGAGTTAATTCCTCTACATCATGTCATCTTAGTTAATGTGTTACTACATTCTTTATGAACTTAATATTCTAGATGCATGTTGGATAGCGGTCGATGTGTGGAGTAATAGTAGTAGATGCAGAATCGTTTCGGTTTACTTGACATGGACGTGACCAGTGAAAATAGGGTCGGCAAGGCACTTTGTTGCCATCGAGGATAAAAAGATGGGTTTTTAATCATATTGCTTGAGTTAATTCTCTACATCATGTCATCTTACTTAATGTGTTACGCCATTCTTTATGAACTTAATATTCTAGATGCATGCTGGATAGCGGTCGATGTGTGGAGTAATAGTAGTAGATCTATAACCGTTTCAGTCTACTTGACATGGACGTGATGCCTATGTTCATGATCATTGCCTTAGATATCATCATAATTATGCGCTCTTCTATCAATTGCTCGGCAGTAATTTGTTCACCCACCATATTATTTGCTATCTTGAGAGAAGCCACTAGTGAAACCTATGGCCCCTAGGTCTCTTTTCCATCATATAAGTTCTCTTTTCCATCATATTAGTTTCCGATCTAATATTTTGCAATCCTTTACTTTTCGATCTATAAACCAAAAATACCAAAAATATTTACTTTACCGTTTATCGAACTCCATTAGATCTCACTTTTGCAAGTAACCGTGAAGGGATCGACAAGCCCTTATCGCGTTGAGTGCAAGTTTGTTTGATTGTTTGTGCAGGTATTCAGTGACTTGTGCATTGTCTCCTACTGGATTCATATCTTGGTTCTAAAACTGAGGGAAATACTTACTCTACTTTGCTGCATCACCCTTTCCTCTTCTAGGCAAAAACCAGCGCACGCTTAAGAGGTAGCAGGAAGAATTTCTGGCGCCGTTACCTGGGAGATTTAGGCCAAGTCAAGTCAAGATTTGTCTCCCGTCAACTTGCCAATTTCTGAAGCCGTTGCCGAGGAGATCTATGCCAAGTCAATCCATACCAAGTACCATCATAAACTCTCATCTCTTGCATTACATTATTTGCCATTCGCCTCTCGTTTTCCTCTCCCCCACCTCTAAAACAATTTTTGAAAAGATTTGTGATGTAGGGTCGAACCTATAGAGAAGATCTTTCACGAATTGGAGGTGGAATCCCCAAGAACAAGATGAACAAAGATGGGAAAACAAGAGGAGCACTCAAGAACAAGTCAAATCACACATCCACTAGACAATCAAACACATAAGATCCACAAGGTACATGAACAACAAAGGGAAATAAGATACATGGTAGAGTTCATCCCAAATCCTATGAAGGAGATGAGGGCTTGATGATCCTATGATTCGGATCCTTCCCTAAGAAGGAGGTCTTGATGTTTGGTCACTCCAAGAGGAGGTCTTGATCTCCTAGTGGAGTGGATCCATGGAGCAAAGCTCTCATATGTCTAACATATCCTTTGCTTACCCTAATAAATGGTCTAGGTACGGAATATATAGTCTTGGGGTCGAAGTGGATGAAGAGGGGCTCGGATTGGGGATCACAGCCGCCCATCCTGATGAGCCCGTCCGCACAGGGTAAGTTGGGCCCGTGCGCACGGGGGTCCCGTGGGCACGGTACAGGCCCGTGCGCATGGGGTGCTCCAGCGCCAACTCTCGGAGTAGTCCGTGCGCACGGGGTCTTCGAGGCCCGTGGTCACAGGGTCGCCTGGGAGGTGCAGATTTGGTCCTGGTGCACTCCTTCCTCCTCCTTGTGGCCTTCTGGTCCTTCTGCAACTCCTTTGGGGTATCCCTCACCAGCTTGTGGGCGTCGGTCTTCGTACCTAAGGACACATAGAGCACTTTGGTGAGGTAGCAAGCAAGTCCAATGGATATTCATGATGTTCTCGAAGAAGAGCGGGTTCACCTTAGTTCCGGTAGGTCCACTTGGGGCTTGATGTGCTATGAAGGTGTACATGGAGATGAACGTGGGATGCTCCATATCATCTCCTCCCCCTTTGGAAAGATCCGACCCCGGATCGTAAACCGTATCGCCATGTACACGGTAGGCATGGCTGTACCATAGGTCGATGTCGTGGCACACCTCAACTTGAAGGTCCATAGGGTCCATCTCTAATGCCGGTCCTCCATCCAATAGATGTATCATGTAGACAACAAGAAGGAAACAACAATGAAAGAATGGCCCATCCAATATGCATATTTGAAGATGGCTCAAAGGGAAGGAGTTCACCTTTAGGAGATTCT
>NC_057804.1:325151220-325152794 GCF_018294505.1 Triticum aestivum | reverse complement strand
GCTTCTACTCTCTCTCTAAATACCATGTTCTCCTCGATGCTCTTGGAGATCTATTCGATGTAATACTCTTTTGCAGTGTGTTTGCCGAGATCCGATGAATTGTGGATTTATGATCAGATTATCTATGAATATTATTTGAGTCTTCTCTAAATTCTTATATGCATGATTTGATATCTTTGCAAGTCTCTTCGAATTATCGGTTTAGTTTGGCCTACTAGATTGGTTTTTCTTGCAATGGGAGAAGTGCTTAGCTTTGGGTTCAATCTTGCGGTGTCCTTTACCACTGACACTAGGGGCAGCAAGGCACGTATTGTATTGTTGCCATCGAGGATAAAAAGATGGGTTTTTCATCATATTGCTTGAGTTAATTCCTCTACATCATGTCATCTTAGTTAATGTGTTACTACATTCTTTATGAACTTAATATTCTAGATGCATGTTGGATAGCGGTCGATGTGTGGAGTAATAGTAGTAGATGCAGAATCGTTTCGGTTTACTTGACATGGACGTGACCAGTGAAAATAGGGTCGGCAAGGCACTTTGTTGCCATCGAGGATAAAAAGATGGGTTTTTAATCATATTGCTTGAGTTAATTCTCTACATCATGTCATCTTACTTAATGTGTTACGCCATTCTTTATGAACTTAATATTCTAGATGCATGCTGGATAGCGGTCGATGTGTGGAGTAATAGTAGTAGATCTATAATCGTTTCAGTCTACTTGACATGGACGTGATGCCTATGTTCATGATCATTGCCTTAGATATCATCATAATTATGCGCTCTTCTATCAATTGCTCGGCAGTAATTTGTTCACCCACCATATTATTTGCTATCTTGAGAGAAGCCACTAGTGAAACCTATGGCCCCTAGGTCTCTTTTCCATCATATAAGTTCTCTTTTCCATCATATTAGTTTCCGATCTAATATTTTGCAATCCTTTACTTTTCGATCTATAAACCAAAAATACCAAAAATATTTACTTTACCGTTTATCGAACTCCATTAGATCTCACTTTTGCAAGTAACCGTGAAGGGATCGACAAGCCCTTATCGCGTTGAGTGCAAGTTTGTTTGATTGTTTGTGCAGGTATTCAGTGACTTGTGCATTGTCTCCTACTGGATTCATATCTTGGTTCTAAAACTGAGGGAAATACTTACTCTACTTTGCTGCATCACCCTTTCCTCTTCTAGGCAAAAACCAGCGCACGCTTAAGAGGTAGCAGGAAGAATTTCTGGCGCCGTTACCTGGGAGATTTAGGCCAAGTCAAGTCAAGATTTGTCTCCCGTCAACTTGCCAATTTCTGAAGCCGTTGCCGAGGAGATCTATGCCAAGTCAATCCATACCAAGTACCATCATAAACTCTCATCTCTTGCATTACATTATTTGCCATTCGCCTCTCGTTTTCCTCTCCCCCACCTCTAAAACAATTTTTGAAAAGATTTGTGATGTAGGGTCGAACCTATAGAGAAGATCTTTCACGAATTGGAGGTGGAATCCCCAAGAACAAGATGAACAAAGATGGGAAAACAAGAGGAGCACTCAAGAACAAGTCAAATCACACATCCACTAGA
>NC_057804.1:325149871-325151210 GCF_018294505.1 Triticum aestivum | reverse complement strand
TGCTCCAGCGCCAACTCTCGGAGTAGTCCGTGCGCACGGGGTCTTCGAGGCCCGTGGTCACAGGGTCGCCTGGGAGGTGCAGATTTGGTCCTGGTGCACTCCTTCCTCCTCCTTGTGGCCTTCTGGTCCTTCTGCAACTCCTTTGGGGTATCCCTCACCAGCTTGTGGGCGTCGGTCTTCGTACCTAAGGACACATAGAGCACTTTGGTGAGGTAGCAAGCAAGTCCAATGGATATTCATGATGTTCTCGAAGAAGAGCGGGTTCACCTTAGTTCCGGTAGGTCCACTTGGGGCTTGATGTGCTATGAAGGTGTACATGGAGATGAACGTGGGATGCTCCATATCATCTCCTCCCCCTTTGGAAAGATCCGACCCCGGATCGTAAACCGTATCGCCATGTACACGGTAGGCATGGCTGTACCATAGGTCGATGTCGTGGCACACCTCAACTTGAAGGTCCATAGGGTCCATCTCTAATGCCGGTCCTCCATCCAATAGATGTATCATGTAGACAACAAGAAGGAAACAACAATGAAAGAATGGCCCATCCAATATGCATATTTGAAGATGGCTCAAAGGGAAGGAGTTCACCTTTAGGAGATTCTTAGAAATGTTGGTGTTGCACATCATGTACGCCTTCACATAACCAAAATGTGTCTTTATGGTACCACCTTGTGAATCCTTCAAAATGAAAGAACATGAGAAACACTTGGAAAAACAAATGAGGTTAGTGCAAAAGCAAGACCTATCGTTCGAGGGGCGAGATACCCAACAAGTGTATGCATCATGCTCATCATAAGAAAGGACAAGGGAGCATTTCATAGTATGTAGGCATATGATGCGAGAACAATCAAGTACAAGAGGCTCAAGGAAAGAAGTATGCATCACAAGTAAAGTGTCCAAGTCTCCAAGATCAATAAGCATAGTTCGGTTGCACTCAATACAAGTGGATATGAAAGAGGCAACTAATGGACACAAGAGACAATGATCAAGATATATCATGTGAGAGGCATGAACATATGTGTCATCAACCCAAGAAAGCAAGTGATAGTGGAACATGGGTGATTCAACATAGCAAGAAATCATAGCAATCAAGTCAAGTATGCTAGTAGTGCGAAGATGCAACATGCTAGAAGGAATCATGGCAAACATGTCATTGGTGCAAATAGTGGGCATGAATAATTCACATGTCATAGCACAAGCATGAAAGCAAGATATGAGTAAAATAGCATGAGGCACATGATAAACATGGCAAAAGCAACAAGGATCTCAACCAAGCATGCAAATACACATAGAAGTAGCATAATGATGAAACATGGGTAGATGCAAGCAAGGGTCA
>NC_057804.1:325148995-325149861 GCF_018294505.1 Triticum aestivum | reverse complement strand
CGTTTCAGTCTACTTGACATGGACGTGATGCCTATGTTCATGATCATTGCCTTAGATATCATCATAATTATGCGCTCTTCTATCAATTGCTCGGCAGTAATTTGTTCACCCACCATATTATTTGCTATCTTGAGAGAAGCCACTAGTGAAACCTATGGCCCCTAGGTCTCTTTTCCATCATATAAGTTCTCTTTTCCATCATATTAGTTTCCGATCTAATATTTTGCAATCCTTTACTTTTCGATCTATAAACCAAAAATACCAAAAATATTTACTTTACCGTTTATCGAACTCCATTAGATCTCACTTTTGCAAGTAACCGTGAAGGGATCGACAAGCCCTTATCGCGTTGAGTGCAAGTTTGTTTGATTGTTTGTGCAGGTATTCAGTGACTTGTGCATTGTCTCCTACTGGATTCATATCTTGGTTCTAAAACTGAGGGAAATACTTACTCTACTTTGCTGCATCACCCTTTCCTCTTCTAGGCAAAAACCAGCGCACGCTTAAGAGGTAGCAGGAAGAATTTCTGGCGCCGTTACCTGGGAGATTTAGGCCAAGTCAAGTCAAGATTTGTCTCCCGTCAACTTGCCAATTTCTGAAGCCGTTGCCGAGGAGATCTATGCCAAGTCAATCCATACCAAGTACCATCATAAACTCTCATCTCTTGCATTACATTATTTGCCATTCGCCTCTCGTTTTCCTCTCCCCCACCTCTAAAACAATTTTTGAAAAGATTTGTGATGTAGGGTCGAACCTATAGAGAAGATCTTTCACGAATTGGAGGTGGAATCCCCAAGAACAAGATGAACAAAGATGGGAAAACAAGAGGAGCACTCAAGAACAAGTCAAATCACACATCCACTAGA